>NC_056751.1:173960593-174125593 GCF_019279795.1 Protopterus annectens
ATATATATATATATATATATATATATATATATATATATATATATATATATATATATATATATATTATATATATATATATATATATATATATATATATATATATATATATATATATATATATATATATATATATATATATATATATATATATATATATATATATATATATATATATATATATATATATATATATATATATATATATATATATATATATATATATATATATATATATATATATATATATATATATATATATATATATATATATATTATATATATATATATATATATATATATATATATATATATATATATATATATATATATATATATAAAACTTTATGTATATATATATATATATATATATATATATATATATATATATATATATATGTATATTTACCTATCTATAGATATTTATATATATATATATATATATATATATATATATATATATATATATATATATATATGTGTGTATATACACACACACACACACACACACACACACACACACACACACACACACACACACACACACACACATACATCTACATGCAAATAAACATTTCCTGTACTGTTGAATGACTGTGTTGGATGATATCTCTGTGAAAACATCAGGAGCATGTATATTTGACATGGTTTAGTGGTAAATCATTTTGGGTATGGTGTGTAGGGTCCTGCGTTCAAGCCTTGCAGAGGCTGTTTAGTTTGTTGCTGTGCAGAACAAGGGCCGTTGGCTACAGAGTGATTAAGGCATTTTTAAGCAGTTGTAAGCAGGTTTGCACAGAGGAAAGTACTGCTAACTTCCAGTTACAGTTTCTTATACTGATTTAGCTTCTCCATTGCTTAAACTGTGTAGGCATTGCTTACCCCCATGCAAACAGGCTTAAACCAGCTTACTACTGCTTAAAAGTGCTTACTCCAGCTGACGCCTGCGGTAATTTCTTTAAAAGCTAAGAAAAAGGTTTGATAGGAAAGTGGTGAAAAAGGGGCACAAAGACAGTTGGGACAATAGCTAGGGGTGTGCAGGATGGGTGTAGGGAAGGTCCATAGCTGCCCATTTCTTCTACAGCAACAGCTGTGCATATACACTGAAGTTGGAGATAAATTTGGACACTCAAATCCCTGAAAGAAGGGTGAGGACAACAATAATATGTTGTGAAGCCAATTAGACTGGATTATATGTGTTCAGTGGACATGTGTGTGAAATGGACAGCTATGTATGGGGCGAGATTTTTTTTTTTTGGGAACATTTTGCCCTTTTTTTTCAGGTGAGAGTGAGATGTTGGGGAGAGATAGTAGCTATATTTGGGGAGGTAGGTTGGGTAGGATAACAGACAAGACATACAAGACAGCATATAGGGGTGGTATATAACACACTCAGAGGGGGTAAACACCTTGATGGGGAGGGATGTTTGGAAATAAGAAACCCATGAGCCCCCTAGTGGAAACAGTGGGACTGAGGTACCCACCCATGGGCAGGCACCACTGCACCTTCAAATCCCCGAAAGTGACTGTGCTGGGGGCTGAGTAGGAGGGCCAGGCCAACCTTCTAGTTGTGGCAAATAGCCCTCAAGCTGGTGTAGCAGATCTGCAAACTCCCTGCAGAGCTCGCTACGTATCACGCCCCAGACCTGGCGATGGGTGACAGTCTCTTGTCCGCACCCGCTCCCGGGGGGGGTGAGCCCCACCCCCTGAGTTGGTTCCACCCGAAGGTGGTGCAGGACCAGCAGACAAGGAGGTCCTGGGGTGGGCCCCAGATGTGCTAGTGCCTGGTGCCACGGCCATCTGAGGTGGGACAGGTGGGTCCACTGGGACCGGCCTTCCCGAACATCTATGGTGTTTCAAGTTTACAACATATGTGGGTTAGTAATAGTCAACACATTCCAGGATTAGGTATAACAGCATGCATAGATATTCCCATTAACCCAAAACACCAGATATGGAACAGTTGCATAGCAAACAGAACACATGCATATATGGAACCATAGTGGCCATTACAACAGCATGCAGGTACATTGATGGCAGCATGCCAGCAATGTGGGAGTATTTCAACATGGCATATGCATAGAAACAAATTCAAATATTTATCAAACAATAGGACATATGTCCCAACAGTAGATTTAATGCAGCACATACCGACTGAGTTGTGTATTTAATTTATTGTTGCAGATATGGTAGGGAGGGGAATGATGTCAATTAACAACTAGTATATTCCTGTAGTTCTCATTACTTTCCTAGTCATTGCTGTGATCTGTACCTTACAGGTATTAGTACACTACCCTATGGCCTTAATTTGGACAGTGGTATGGATGTAGACAACTATATACATGGACTGAGTTTTACCTGCAGTATACACCTCTTACCTGATATACCTGTGGAGGTATTGTTTGTTAACAGTACCTAACTGTTTCTACACATATTCCCAGATTCCAGGTTGATGTTATGCACATACCTGTCCATCTCTTATTGCACACACTCTGGGCATGTCTTGACCACATGCAGGTGAACGGGGTATATTTTGACTATTGCCCTCTTAAACCTTTGGTGAATTGTACAATTACAGGTTTGTTTTCATTGACATTTTCCAAATATGTACAGGCCTGACAGTCAGTTATATGACATGAAATGCTGCCTACATGTCAGAGATTAGCACAATGATATGCCAGGGGGACAGGGTAACAGCCGGCAAATATGGGACAATTAACTGGACATTCTGGGCAATTCTGTACCCTTGTGGGGTATGATTCTGCATAAAGCTTACTACCACTCCCAGGATTCTAACCATGGCTGTGTCTGCTAATAATAAAACGGTGTCCATTGCTGTGTATCTGATTTCTGTCTATAATTCTCCTGTGGTTTTACAATATGACCTTGTAATTACAACACTCTTATATAGGATTTCCTAGACAGTTTTATTATGTAGCACAGTGTGGGTGACAGTGATGAGTAATACCTTATTATTCAGAGCAACTGCAACACTAACAATGTTATACAATACCAGAGTAAACAGTACCAGTACAGGATATCAATATTTTATTTCTAGACACAGTTTTCATATCTGACAGACCTGTGGGGGCAATGATTGTTAGCACTACCTGAATGTTGCCACACATGTTACCAGATTCCACAGTAGTATTATGCACATATGTCTCACTCTGTTACTGCACACACTCTGGTCACAGCTTGACAACATGGGGGTGGAGATGTGACATACTTGGCTTATTACTCTCATAACATTTTGGGGAGTTGCTAGAATGGCAGTTTGTTCTTGTAGATGTGTGACAATCAGTTATATTTCTTATTTGCAGCCTAATTGTCTGGGATCATCCCACTGATTTGCCAGGGGGAGAGGGTGACAGGCAGCAGATATGGGCCAATTTACTGGACATTCTGGACATATCTGGACAGTTGTGGGGTATGATTCTGTATACAGGCTACTACCACTCTCAGGATTCAAACAATGGCTGTGTATGCTAAAAATACAACAGTTCACGTCTCAGTTGAGTGTGCTCTTTGGATTATGTTGTCTGTCTTTTCACTGTTTTCTGTCCAAGTCTCTCTCAGTTGTACTATATGACCTCTTGGAATTACAACAGTCATATATAGACATTCCTACACATTTTATTTATGTAGCACAGTGTGGTAACAGTGCTTAATACAACAGTACTATTATGAGATTGCAACTCTACATTACCATATGATACCAGAGGAAACACATGCAGTCCAGCAGTTTGACCTTTATTATCAGGCTATTATGCTTTTATTTACATACAACCTATAGGAGACTCTTCCTGCCATATTCTCTGGTGTATGCAGTACATGCCTTAAACAATACAGGTTTTATACAGGCAATTAACTTACTACTACTTTTAGATGTATTTCCTATTACAGTACATGCAAGAGTATTACTAACCTGCCTTGCATCGCAACCGCTGCAATCTACAGGCATGGGCTTCCTGGTTCGCAGCCCACTCATCTGCCACTGTGAAAGACATAAGAGGAATATTTAGCCATACCTATCCATAATATACATGAGCTGGCAATTATTAAACAAGTAGTGGGCTGATACTTACACATGGCTGGGACATCCCCTGTCCTCCTAGCCTGTTGAATCCACTGATCCAAGAAATCCCCCTTTCTCCACCTCAGGTCAGCATAGTGATGCCTGACCTGCTCAACACGGGTGGACTATGGCTGACCAAGTTCGCAGATGACTGAAAACTGGGTGCTATAATCAACTCTCCAATTGACACAAGCATCCTCCAAAAGGGTCTCACAGAGATGGATAACTGGTGCCAGAGCCATGGCCTAAAGTTAAATGCCAAAAAGTGCATAGTCATCCCCTTTGGAAAAAACAAAGTGCCCACAAATTACCACATAGGTGGTAATCCATTAAGTATGGAAGAAGTAATTAGGGACTTGGGGACCCAAGTAGATACCAATCTCTCCTTTGACAATCACGTTGCCAAAGTGGTTAGAAAGACCTTCTATATAGCCCACCTTATCATGAAAGGGTTCACATCTAGATCAAGAGAAGTCATTGTGCCCCTCTACTCATCCCTTATCAGGCCCATAATTGAGTACAATGCCCCATTTGGGATGTACCTTACCCGACACCTTCAGCAACTGGAAAGACCCCAAAAGTATCTCACTAAGAGGATCAAGGGGCTCAAACAGATGCCCTATGCAGTTCGGCTAAAGAAACTCCAGCTCTACTCAGTTGCGTACCGCCTACTCAGAGGCGATATGTGTCTGACGTATAAAGACATGTCCAACCTAGAATTAATGGACATGCTTCAGCTCAGGAAATCTAAATCCCTTAGAGCTACACACTCTAGGGACCTGAACCTCAGCACAGAAATAAATAGGACATGCTGGAGGAACAGATTCATATCCCAGAGGCTCCCCTCACTCTGGAACAAAATCCCAATCCATGTCAGGCAGAGCCCCTCACTGACCCTCTTCAAGAGAAATCTTGATGAATGGATGGGAGATCGTAAGTTTACCCCTGGGACCTCTTCTGCGTCGCTGCTTGACAGAGGTACAGTAAACAAACCTTAAAAGGGCTACCTTCTGTGACCTACTATACAGAGGCACAGTCAACTAATCTAAAAGGGTGGCGAAAGCCAAACATACTCTGGCTAGGCTTATAAATACCCTAGGGCAGATAGCCTAGTATCAACCTATGAACCTATGAACCTGTTCAGGGTATGCCAGTGGCACTGGTGAGGTCATAGGTGAGACAGTCCCAGGCTTCTGCTTTGTATAGGGAACCCTGGTACTGGCCCTGCAGCAGTCTCTGGTCATCGTCTTTCACAAGGAGTTCTGCCATTCCTCTGGACTCCTGGATGCGCCACGCTGTGCCTGAAAGTGCACACCCTCTCCCAGACCAGTCATAGTGCCTACAGGAGGAAGCTGCAACCAGTTATGAAATGCATTCCCGCCTGTTGGGTTTAAATAGGGCCGATTTCCCACACTTTGCCGTGATTGGATGGTTTTGAAAATGCTAAGCTATGGGCAAACCTGCTTACCTAAGGTTGGCATTGCTTAAAGGGGTATACCAATGGGCAAACTGAGTTAGCTGGCCTGCACATTGCTTACACCTAGTAGCTGGGCTGTGCATGCTTAGCATTGCTTACTTTTTAATTTGCATACTATTTCCTTTTTGGCATTGATTTATTATTCATTACATGTTATATATGTGTTTGGTATCCATGATTCATGTGTATGTACACTTTATGGGGTCCTTATGTTTATTAGGGGATTTCAACACTTTATTACAATAGCATCTCACATCTGGGCTTAATGCAGTACTCCAGTTCACATATTTATGTTATATAGTAGGTTATACAACATAAAACTGTACATAGATCGATTTCACATGTTCAGTTTGATTTTCCTATAGTGAGGATCTGTTTGGTGATACTTCAGTCTTATGCACTGCTATGATGGCTTAATAGTTAACTATTGTGACTATAGTGTACAGGGTCCTGGGTTCAAACCTGCAAAGGCTATTTACTTGTTTCTGGCCAGAACAGCGGCTGTTGCATACAGAGTGATTAAGGCAGTTGTAATCGTGTTTGTGCAGCTTTGCACTAAGGTAAGCAATGAAAACCTCCAGTTAAATATGCTTACAGAACATTAGCTTCAATACTGCTTAACCTGTGTGCAAAATTGCTTTCCCCTGAACAAACAGGCTTAAACCCACTTACTACTGCTTAAATATGCTTACTCTTGCTTACCCCCACACTACTTTAGACAGTAATGTAAAATGGTTCTTGGGAAGGTGGTGGATTTGGGAACTCTATAGATTTATCATTCGTTACACATTGTACCTTTGATTACTATCCCTGATTCATGTGTACATATAACTGTATGGGGCACTTGTGATTATCTATGGATTTTGCAACATTATGACAATGACACCTCACATCTGCATTTAATACGGTACTCCAGTTCACAAATATATGTTATTTAGTAGATTATGCAACAAAAAATATTGGTCATAAAGTGATTTGACATGGAGAATGAAATGCACTGGACTGAGACTTAGGAATGACTGCTCGTAAGGCAAATGCTCTGCCCACTACACTATTGCAGTACTGCTTTATTTGGATATATCTTTATTTTTATCCTCTTGTGCCATTTAAGCTGCACTAAATATAGTTAAGCGATGGGAAAACCCACGCACCTATAGTTAAATTTTATCTGTTTCATAAAAATAAATTTTGTTTATATTTCATATTTTAACTATTGCTCTTATATATTTGGGGGGATGTTGCTGGGGGTATGCGAACACCTATGAGTGGTCTCACTCATTCTTAGTCATAAACTGCTGTTCTTGATTGCAGGGGTTTGTATATTCTGAGAGTTCTGCTCTCAGACATGCCCCCTGCACTTGTACTTGCTCTATGTCCATTTAGGAGCTCAGGCAGCATGCCTTCATTAATATGCCTGGCGCAATGTCATCCTGCTCCTAAACGGCTGCTTCTGTGCAGGATTAAGCTAATCCTGCATGGAAGTATAATGAATCTGGGGGGTTATTTCTGTAGAGAATTACATCACATATATCTGGTCATCTGACTCTGTTTCCCACACTATTCCCTATCATTGGAAGCTACCAGGATTTAGCACTTATGTGTTATCATACACACAGACAGAGCTTTGCTCAGATGTGGTGCAACTGCTAGAAGTTATAAAACCATAAAATCATGTCACTCTTCCAACAGGAGCTGCAACCTATTCTGTAGCACAGACATTGCGTCTCTGGCTCCCTTCAAAACTGTGGGATAACATCATTATGGCTTAACCCATAAAATCATTTAATTTCAAGAATATTTTGCAAAGTCAGGTGGATTAAGATTAACCTCTTCGCTTCCAGTATATGCTGCTACAATGTATACATTTAAACAGTTACAATAATGTATGGACATCTCTTTTCCTTCCAACAGGACACACTGTTGATAAATTTTTAACACAAGCAAACCTCACAAATACATTTTCAGCACAAGCATCTGTACAAATCAATTTGATATACAAATGACGTATAATTTAGAAAATTCCAGCTAGCTGTGCTAGTATATGTTACAATTCCACTGCCTATTTCTCTTGGCATGGCTGACAGTACCTTCTATTATCACAATGATGTCATGGGCACATTTAGAGATTTCAACTTGTAACTGATAAGGGTTACCCTTTTGAAGTCCTTAAATATGGAGGTGGTCATTACAGGGCTTATGATGGTTCCTACATTGAATGTCATGAGTTTATGGTTAAACTTAACTGGTGAAAGAGAAACTAGAGGAGTAGGATAATATCTGTAATGACCAGATCAAGAATATTTTGTCTCTAGTGGATTCACTAACTGCTTGATACAGGGAATTCCTGTTTGTCAAATCCAAAAATCTCTGGATATACCTAACATTAGAGGTGTAGATGCTCTAGTCTATGGCAGGGTTAATGAAGTTACTTAGGGTAATGTTGTTGCTAGTCAAAGGAGTTTCTTCTAAAACCCGTAGGAATCAGCTATGGTCATCTGAGGACATGGACAGGTTTCTTTAGCATTTTGTAAGTTAGAAGTTTGCCTTCTCCACGATAAACTGAAGTTCTATGAGCTCAGTTTGTGAGTGCCTGAATATCAGTCTAGATGAATTGTGATCCTTGACTAAAAACAATTTCCATCATGCATGAAGGCACAGTTGGCACAATTGCCAGTTATAGAGGGGGTGATTTCTTTACATTCAAACCACGTCTCTGCAACTACAACATACATGGGAGATGTTCCAGATGCATGACTTCCTCAAGATCAGGAAATTTGTTATTGAGACGCCTGACATTGAGAAGAGCCACGATAATGTGATTCCGTTTAGTGTTAGTTGATGTGTCTAAGTTGGGAAATCTATTAAATTTACTCTGCCTAAAACACACTGTGGGGAGAGGAAATGTTTTTGCCAGTATGAAGAAAACCTTGAATAAAAGATGAAGGCCATGCCTTGCAAACCAAATTGGAGTATCCGTTATCTTTTCACAGGCTGATACATGCTAAAACCAATTATCTTTTCTTTATACCTAGGCATCGTTCTTTCTTAAAGGATTCCACTTAGGACCAGAGTCTTACATTCACCAGTCACATACACAGAATGTTCTAACATATTTTTTTACATGTCCTTCAGCGTTTTCCATCCCAGGTCATCCATTTCCACATGAAACACTACCATCATGTACTCATACTTGTCTCAAGAAATAGTCTTGACACCCTTGTAATGACTTGACTTTGGCACCCAAAAGGCAGCTGAGGGCATCCTTGCCTTTGTCCAGGTTGGTGAATGGGGAATCTGTATGCCCAACAACTGAGTCATTAATCACTAATGCATTTTTATCATAAGCTAGTTTATGAATACTTGAATTGGAGCAAATTGACTTGTTGATGTTGGTATACACTGAGTAGGTGAATTGAGGGACTTCTGATGAGGACTTTTCTTGCAAGTTCTAGGAGGCTTTGGCAAGGATTTCTTTACAGCATCATCATTTAACATTTTAGTGTGTTCTGTTTGAAAACATGATAGTGGCTGTGGTGAGGATGTTCACTGCATATTATTAATCATGAGAGGGATGCATTCATATTAGCTAAGTGTTTGCTCCTCTTGCAGACAGAATTTTCTGTATTAAATAGGAGTTCATTTTCATTATGCATACTGTAATTCCTCTAAGTCAAAAAACATTCCTTTATCAAAAATATACTCATATATATGCCATCACTTGTATGTTGAATAAAAAGAGCAAAAGCAGAACCAATCATATTTGAACAGATTATGATTATTTGGGAATTTCTTAAATAGAATCAAATTAATTTAATAAGCACTCCAAACTCCAACAGAATAACAGTGTTAACGAAAGCAGTGTGCATAAATCAATAGTACAGAAAATTTGTAAACATATAACAGAAATAGAAGAGACAGCAAAGATGAGAAAAGTTCATAACCACTAATTATATATAATTCACTATGGTCTGAAATATATTGAATCAGTTTGAACTGTTCATTAAATAGCTAAGATACAAACCCTCAATCCACCCTTTTATTTTACGAACTTCCACTTAAAAGACAGTATTCTAGTGCAGGAAAGTAGGTACTTGCTACAACAGCATGCACTTTGAAGTAAGGGTTTAATAATGTTTTTCTGTACACAACACTATAAGCAATAAGAAAGTCTCCTGGATTCATGAAACTCCGTGCAGGAATAGTGCTATTCCTGAACAGAGTGGATTACACCCTTGTAGAACAGCAGTGCACCTTGCATATTGATGAAGGTATGCTGCTGTATTCTCTACACAGACATGAGCCAGGTACGAGCACAGGGGGCATGTCCAAGCATTGGTCGCACAGTACACATACTCACTGCACTCTAGAATTGCAATACGACAATTCTAAAGCAACTAACAGTGTACGCAGACACTGTTATCACAAGATAACAGTGTCCGTGGACAAAATACAGAAGCACAGCCCCCCACAACACAGTTCTCAACTGGCCAGATTTTCACAGAATGTCGAGAGTTTTCCCTTATATTTTTGGCCTTTCCCTCATAAAATTTCCTCTTGTCTGGCAAATCATTGGGATGATCTAAGGACTTGAAGTCACTAACTTATATCCTTCAAAAAATGTATGCTAACACAAATTGATTTATTCTAGCAGCTTTCTAAGTTTATAAGAGTAAATGTTACATGTTTATTTTTTTCCATCCCCAATAAAGTTTAAGAGTAGCTGAGGTGGTGTGCGCGTCATGCAGCTATGCATAGCAAAGCTTAAACATTCAAAGGAGTTGGATAGAACTATACAACTTAAATAATCAAGCTGAGATAGTGTAGTGGTTAGCGCTCTCACTTACCAACTTACCATGCAGTCATTCATGGTTCAAGCCCCAATTCCGGCCTTTCATTTTTATTTCTGAAAACAGCACTAAAAGTATATTTTTCTAGAAATATGTAGTGAATAATATATATTTGTTAACCAGGGTAGTGTTTTAGGTCCATATGTCAGGTGTCAGTGTAGTACAGATGTGAAACCCCCATGAAAACACAAGAGACCCATACTGTATAGTCACAAAAGAATGTAATGTAATGAAAGCCCATAAAATGATAATGATAATAATAATAATAATAATAATAATGATAATAATAATAATAATAGTAATAATAATAATAATAATAATGATAGTCCAGAAAATGAAAGCTGAACAACTCTAAATTGTGCTCAGCTGTGCTTAGCTGGAGTAAGCATTGCTTAAATTTGCATGCTTAGCAATAATTAGTGTAGCTAAGCGGATTTGTGCACTGGTAAGCAGTGCTTAGCATCTACCTCTTTAAGCAATGCTTATCTTTGCTATATGGGTTTGCCCGTCATTTAGCTTAGCTCAGTATATTCAAAACCATTATCACAGCAAAGGGTGGGAAATCAGCCCTATTTAAACCTTGCAGGTGGGAATACAGCTCATAACCATTTGCAGCTCCCCACTGCAGGCACTATGGCTGGTGTTGGTGAAGGTGTGCACTTTTGGGTGCAGCACTGGGGCATTCAGGAGTCCAGGGTCATGGTTGGACTCCTAGTAGAAAATCATGAAGGGAGACTGCTGCAGGAAACTGAACCAGGGCTCCCGATACAAAGTGGAGGCCTGGGACGATCTTGCACTTGACCTCACCAGTGCCACTGGCATCCCTTGGACTGGTGAGCAGGTCCAGCACCACTTTGATGACTTGAAGCATAGGAAGAGGGAGCTCTTGGACAGGATGGTCAAAGATGCACAGGCAAGGAATGTTCCAGCTGTAAGTATCAGTATCAATAAGTATTTTCCAAAGTCCAGCCTGTGTATATGATGAATAGGTATGCATAAATGTTTCTCTATTTCCTGTAGAGCTGCATATGAGAGGGTTGCAAACATGGACACCCATTCCAGCAGGCTGCTAAGCCTGAGTCGTGAGGCTGGTGAGTACAGATCTATCTTGTAGTATTCATGGCAAATAAATAAAAAGGAGTAGAATGTCACCTGTCAGCATTTAAAATGAGTATGGTTTGCACTGAATAAATGAGACATTAGCAGAGCAATAGTGATGTACAGGGTATTTATCAATAAAAGTGTCAGTACCTGTCAATAAAAGTCAAAACCCTGGACTAGTCATGCTTACTTTGGTATGTGGTGGTATGAATCAAAATGTGTACAGTTTTTGCACAGCAACTATTGCTCTGAAAGCATTAATTAATCAAGGCTCATCTGACAAAGATTATGGAGTTGTAAAACAGGAGATTAACTATATGTGATGTTCCATGCACCAAGATCTGATACCTGAATAGTAATGTTGTGTTAACCAGTGTTTTCCAGACTGTACTATGTCAAAGTATGAATACACAGTATAAGAACTATCTGCCATGCATGAATGTCAGAATTACAAGGTCAGATTATACAACCAAAAGAGTATTTGGCAGAAAACAGTCAAATAAGAGACAGCAGTTTCTGAATAGCTCATTTTGATGAAACACAAACTTTGTTCTATTTGATGCACAAACAAGCACATTTGTTATCCCGGGAGTGGTAGTAAGCTGTATGAATATTTTCACTAGGAATATGAGAATATGTGTAGAAACAGTCAGGCAGTATTAACAGAAATTTCCTCCACAGGTCTGCCAGGTAAGAAAATGTATATCTTAGCTGTAAGAAGGCTGTAATTATACACTGTGTACAACATCCACTGTCCAGCCCCAAGGCTGCAAATGACAGCAAGGTAAGTACATACACCAAGTAGTTTCCTCCAAGAAATGTCCCTCAAGTGTCACGCTGTCACAGCTAGTGGTCACTGTCACCCACACTCAGGGTGGCTGATATAAATCATGGCAGAGTATGGCACACACACACACACACACACACACACACACACACACACACACACACACACACACACACACACACACACACACACACACAGTATGAGTGCACACATGTAACCCTGACAATGTGAATATGGGTAGAATCAGTCAGGTAGTGTTAACAGAAACTTCCTCCACAGGTCTGCCAGGTAGGAAAAGGTATAAACTAGCTGTAAGAAAGTTGTAATTATACACTGTGTAGAAACATACCACTGCCCAACCCAAAGCCATAGGGTGAAGTAAAGTGAGGTAACACCTAAAGAATAATGATTAGAGCAATTATCATTAAAGTTGTGAGCAATTGAAGCCTATACAGTTGTTAACTGACATCTCTCTCTCTCCCCCACCCTATCTGCACCAATAATCTAAAGACATAAATCAATAAGTATGTTTTTTCACCAAACCTACTGTTGTGACATGTGTCCTATTGTTCTAAAATATTTAAACATTTGACTATTAATGTTCCCTGTTCAAATACTATCGTCGGTGGCCTGTTTTTTATCAATGTAACCTGCTTGCCATTATAATGCCAACTGTTCCATATATGCATGTGTTCTGTTTGCTATGC
Source organism: Protopterus annectens (assembly GCF_019279795.1). Classification (NCBI taxonomy): domain Eukaryota; kingdom Metazoa; phylum Chordata; order Ceratodontiformes; family Protopteridae; genus Protopterus; species Protopterus annectens. The sequence continues at coordinate 173,973,585 of NC_056751.1, forward strand.
AATTATTCCACATCTGTTGTTTTGGGTTAATGGGAATATCTATGCATGCTGTTATAACTAATCCTGGAAAGTATTTTTCATGACTAATCAAAATATGTTATAAAACTGCAACACCAAGACACGACTGGGAAGGCCGATCCCAGCGGATTGGCCTGTCTCAGCTCAACTGGTCATGGTACCAGGCCTCAGCATGTCTAGGACCCAACCTGGGACCTCCTCGTCTGCTGGTCCTGCACCACCTTTGGGTGGAACTGTCTCAGGTGATGGGGCCTGTCCCTCCCAGGAGCAGGCATGGACAGGATCCTGTCACCCATCGTCAGGTCCAGGAATTGGTGCAAAGCAAACTTCGAAAGGAGTTTGAAGATCTGCTACACCAGTATGAGGGCCGTATGGTGCATCTTGAGGGTCAGCCTGCCCATCCTGCTCAGCCCCCAGTACAGCCACCTTTGGGGCTGTGAAGCTGCAGTAGTGACTGCCCATTGGTGGGACTTCAGTCTCATTGTATCTATTTGGGGGTTCGTGGGCACCTGATTCCCAACCATCCTCCCCATCCAAGGTATTTACCCCCCCCTTGAGTCATATACTGCTCCTGTCTGTTGTCTTGTCTGTCTTGTCTGCCTTCCTACCCAAACTGCCTTCCCAAATATACCTACTATCCTTCACCAATATCCCATTATCACCTTATATAAAAAAGGGCAATCTGTTCCCACAAACAAATGTCGCCCAATACATAGCTGTCCATTTCAAACACGTGTCCATTGGACACATGTAATCTGGTCTAATTGGCTTAACAATACATTACTGTTGTCCTCACCCTCTCACAGGGGTTTGAGTGTCCAAATTCACCTCCAAATTCTGTACAAATGCACAACTGTTGCTGTATCAGAAATGGACAGCTATGGAGCTTCCCTACACCCGTCCTGCACATCCCTAGCTATCTTTCATTGTTTTCCCTCTGCATGCCCCCTTTTTCACCACTTTCCTATCACCCCTGTTTTCTTTTCCTTTTAAAGAAATTAGTGCGGGAGTAAGCCGGAGTACGCAAGATTGCGTGATGCTAAGCGATATCTACATAGATTTAGCAGTTTCCCATTTAACAGTTTGTTGGCATCACTTACCATTATGCAAACCAACTTACAACTGCTTAAAACTGCCTTAATCACCCTGTCTCTATCATCCACTCTTCTGCCCAGCAACAAAATAATCAGCACTTGAACCCAGGACCCTGTACACCATAGCAACAGCAATTTACCAAAAAGCCATCTGAGCTACAGAAATGGCTGATGCTTTTCAAATATATCATTCAGTAGAGTCATTCAACAGTATATACATGAATCAGTCAGGTTTTGTATATATATATATATATATATATATATATATATATATATATATATATATATATATATATATATATATATATATATCTATAATGTATATATGTATGGAGATGCATATATATGAAAAAACTAAATATATAATATATGTATAGATATACATATAAAATATATGTATATACGTATAGATATATATATAGAAAAATAAATATATACATATATATATATATATATATATATATATATATATATATATATATACACACACACACATATATATATATAAATATTGTACACACACACACAAACACATGCATATATATATATATATATATATATATATATATATACATGTGCACACATATATCTATATATAATATATATATATATATATATATATATATATATATATATATATATATATACTCATAACATATAGTGGAGTGGTACATATGCTACACTTAAAGAAATCCCAATCCCTCAGAGCTACACGCTCCAGGGATCTAAACCTTGTCATCACAATAAACACAACATGCTGGAGGGATAGGTTCCTGACCCAGAGACTCCCCAGACTCCAGAATAGATTGCCCATACATGTCAAGCAGAGTGCCTCTTTGGACCTCTTCAAGAGGAACCTTGACGATTGGATGGGAGAAAGGAAATTCACCCCAGGGATCACGTCAGTCGCCCTGATAGACAGGGGTCCAGGAAAGTAAATAATGTGGGAAGAAATAGCCAGGGAATTGTTATGGCTAGGGCTAGGGCTGATAGCCTAGTACCAACCTATGAACCTATGAACCTATGAACATTAGAACCATATCGCCAACCACTTACTGCAACAAATCTGTCCAAAGGCTGTCAAAAGAGGGGATCAATGTGCCCAAACAACAGACCTATTTTAAATATTGCCTTTATCCCATTGTCTCCAGCAGCCACTGTCCTCCTTTGCAAAAAAAATAGCCAGTCCTACCAACTCTTGAACACAGGGCACTGTACAACACAGTTAGATTAATGTACCACTGCACCATGTGAGCCCTTGAAAATCGTGATGCTTGTTTAGACATATCAGTCAGTAGAGTCAGTCAACAGTAGGGAAAATATTCTGTAGAATCAGTCAGGTTTTCTATATATACATGTGTGTATCTATGGAGATGCATATATGTGGAAAAAGCTATACAACTTATGTATATTGAGAGAGATATAGATCTAAAATATATACATACACACACACACACACACACACACACACACATATATTATATATATATATATATATATATATATATATATATATATATAAAAGTAAATACAATACATATATATATATATATATATATATATATATATATATACATAAATAAATATATAACAGCAATAAACCAATGCAATCTGTGCAATCTTAGGGTCATGCTGCTCAATGATATAAGTCTAAATCTCAAAATGCACTCACTTGATGGCACCCCTTAAAATGGAGAACATCGACAATTGTGCTATAACAGAGACCTGGTTCAAGGCAACAGAAAGCACCCCTGCACTACCAGGCTATAACTCATTCTGCACCTTCTGGCACCAGAACTTGGACTGAAGCTCCAAAGGTGGTGGTGTTTCCATATTCATAAAGGATGCACACACTTCCATACTGGTAGCCCAGCATAATGCGTCATAGATACCGCAGGTGCTGCTAACATTGGGTAGGACAGTGATTCAGGTTGTAGCCTGCTATAGGTCCCCAACCATGTCCCAAGACTCATACTCAACGTTCATAATCACTCTAGAATATTAGGGTGCAACCTAACACTGTCACACTGGTTGACTTCAACTACCCCCTCCATTAACTGGGATAGCTACTCATGTACCAATTCCCTTGCCCAATGTTTCTTGGAATTCAGTAATTCCAATGACTTGGACCAGCTTGTTCTTACCCCGACTACAGGTTGCAACATCCTATACGTGGTCATTACTAACATGGGTGACTGTTGCTGTATACCAATAATCAACTCCTCCCTGTTTAGATTTGACCAGAAACTAATCACACTGGAAACCCTCATCCCTCCCACCCACCTGCAAAGGTAGCCACCATGAAAAACCTTTCTAAAGGTAACTTTGGGCACCTACAAACAGAGCTGGCTAACTTCACGGCACCCATGCAAATGGAGAATAGTTGCATGACTGCCTAATCATGCACCATTGCAATGTATGAACACGAAAACAGAAAAAAACCTCTGTGAGTACGGCAGCTGCAGGGTCTCAATCAAAGTCAGAGCAAACCAAAAAATAAGAGACTAGCATACAGTGGCACCAAACAAATCCTTTATTATAAAAGTGCCCTACGCACAAAAACAGGAACAGACCGGTTTTGGCTTCACATTTCAATAGCCTTCATCAGTGTTGATATCTAATAACTAAGTCATTCTTTATATACATGATTTAGAGGACATGTGACCAATTAAAGATGCTCATTAAGTCCTGGTTTAAAGAGACTTCCCAGTTTGACAATCCATTTTTTCTCCATGCTATTTAATAATTCATACCAATCTAGTTTACTGCTTCTAGGTCTCACTATTTTGTCTACAATAGTAAAATTAAATATAGCATTTTTATGTATCATGATATGTTTATATAGGGTATTGGTTTCTATATAATGTTTAATGTCACTAAGATGTACAGAAATTCTAAATTTAAGGGGTCTAGAAGTTTGCCCTATGTAAAATGCTGAACAGTTGCAACTAGCTAAGTAAACCGCCCAATCAGTAAAACATTTAGCGAAAAATAGAATCTCATAAACTTGAGGGGTATTTTGACTACTGAAGCTTTTGGTTTTTAAAATTCTAGGACAGTGAACACAGTGACCACAAGGGTAACAAACAATCAAGGAGTCTCCTGACAAAGTGACTTGGGTATGTTTCTTATTATGGAATTGACCATGTTTATAATGACTGAAAAAGGCAGCAAGATTTTTACTCTTCTTAAAAGAGAAGTAGCACCTGTCACCCAAAATTTCACTAAGTCTGGTGTCAGATATCAAAATATCCCAATGATGATGCACAATGTCCATTAATACCTTGGTGTTGCATCCATATGTAGTGACAAATCTAAGTGGCCCCCCTCCCCACTTACATTTGACTTTATAAAGTAGGAGGTTTTCACGCTCCGTGTTATCCACATTATGTTTCATATGTAAAACATGGCCCATTTTGTAGCCTCTGTCCCTAAATCCCCTCAAGTTTATGAGATTCCATTTTTCGCTAATTGTTTTACTGATTGGGTGGTTTTCTTAGCTAGTTACAACTGTTCAGCATTTTACATAGGGCACACTTCTAGACCCCTTAAATTTAGAATTTCTGAACATCTTAGTGACATTAAACATCATAAAGAAACCAATGCCCTATATAAACTTACCATGATACATAAAAATGCTATATTTAATTTTACTATTATAGACAAAATAGTGAGATGTAGAAGCAATAAACTAGGTTGGTATGAATTATTAACTAGCATGGAGAAAAAAATGGATTGTCAAACTGGGAGGTCTCTTTAAACCAGGGCTTAATGAGCATCTTTAATTGGTCACATGTCCTCTAAATCATGTATATAAAGAATGACTTAGTTATTAGATATCAACACTGATGAAGGCTATTCAAATGAGAAGCCGAAACCGGTCTGTTCCTGTTTTTGTGTGTAGGGCACTTTTATAATAAAGGATTTGTCTGGTGCCACTGTATGCTGGTCTCTTATTTTTTGGAATGTATGAACACATCCACAAATGCATGGATTCTGCCATACCCAACAGAACCAAGATGCTCCCCTCCAAAAAAAGGAAGCCAATCTGGTGCTCTCCTGCCATAAACATACTCTACAACAGAAGGCATAAAGTGATGTGGAGTAAGGTGAAGTCCCAGGACTGGAAAAACTCCCTTAACAGCCTCAACAAAAAGTTGAGTTCCCTCTTCAAATCCTCCAAAGCTAACTATGAAAACAGAATTGCAGTAGATAGTAAAGATAACCACAAGGCCTTCTATAGTTATGTAAATAATCTCCCTGGCAATACCCAGACTTGCTTTGAGCTACTGCACAATGGTACCTCCTATACTGAGCCAATAGATATTTCCAATATACTGGCTGAGAGCTTCAGTGCCAACTGTAGCCCTCTCCCCTCCTCAAAGGACCAATCACAATACCATTAGATTGCCAGGCACCCAGTATTACTGCTGTACAGGTTAAAACAGCACTGTCCAAAACCAAGAATACAGCAGCTATGGGACCTGACAATATCCCAGGCTGTGTTCTACATGAACTACAGAGTGAACTGGTATCTCACCTGTGTGCCCTGTTCAATCACAGCCTCATATCCCTACCAAATGGCACACTGTTTCCCACAAAGAAGGAGTGACTACAGATCCAGCAGCTATCTCCCCATTTGCCTGATGAATCTGTTATGCAAAGCTATGGGATGCATCATCATGGACCTAGTAAACAGGGATATAGGAATTCTCCAGACTCTGGATCCAACACAGTTTGGTTTTGTGAAGGGTAGGTCATTCCTGCTCAACCTGGTTGACTTCTTTGAGTCAGTCACCAGAGCTGTGGATGAAGGCAAGATGTTTCATACGGCCTACCTGGATCTGGCCATGGCCTTTGATACCATTCCCCACTCAGGAATCATGGAAAAACTAACTAAGCTAGGCATCAACCCCTATATCATTAGGTGGGTTTCAAATTGGCTCACAGATAGAACCCACACTGTGAAAGTAGCTGACTCCAAGTCAGACTGCTGACCAGTCATGAGGGGGAGTCTCACAGGGCTCGGTCCTGGGTCCTCTCCTGTTTGGTATCTACACTTCTGAAGTCCAAGGCAACATGAAGGGACTCTGGCTGACAAAGTTTGCAGACGAATGCAAGTTGGGAGCTATTATTAACTCCACAAGTGATGCTGACATCCTACAAAAAGGCCTCACTGAGTCCAACGACTGGTGTCATAACCATGGCCTTTAGCTCACTGACAAAAAATCTGTCATCATCCCATTTGGGAGAAACCTGGTTCCCATGACTTACCACATTGATGGTGGTCCCCTGAACACAGAAGGTGTTATAAGACATCTGGGAACACAGGCTGACAGCAACCTCTCCCTTGACCACCACATTCCCACTATGGTCAGAAAGTCCTTCTATGTGGCAAATCTCATTACTAAGGCTTTTTCATCCAGGAAGAAAGAGGTCATTGTCTCCCTCTACTATTCCCTCATTAGGCCAGTCATCAAGTACAATACCCCATTTGGCATGTACCTCACTAGACACCTGCAACAATGGGAGAGGCTGCAAAAGTACCTCACAAACAAGATCTTAGGTCTTAAACACTTGTCCTATATGGACAGACTCCAAAGACTCCAATTATTCTCTGTCTCATATTGCCTACTTAGAGGTGATCCCTGCTTGAATTACAAAGCTAAGTCTGACCCATTTCTGTTAGAAATTCTATAGCAAGAGAAATCCCAATCTCTCTGCACGACACACTCCACATACCTCAACCTCATTACCACAATCAACACAACATGCTGGAGAGATAAGTTCATAACCCAGAGAATGCCCATGCTATGGAATACACTTGCCATACATGTCAACCAGAGCACCTCAATGGCCCTCTTCAAGAGAAATCTTAATGAATGGATTGCAAATAGAAAATCCACCCAGGGGATCACTGCAGTGACTCTACTCAACAGTCAGGTGGTACAATGCCAGAGTAATGCTATGGACTAGGCTTTTAAAGGCTCCAGGCCCATTAGCCTAGTACACACCTATGAACCTAAGAACATATATATATATATATATATATATATATATATATATATATATATATATATATATGGGTCTACTTCTATTCACCAACATCCCATTTCACTGAAACCCATTTCACTGACAGCCTCATTTCACTGACAAAAGTAATCAGGGCAAAAACCTGGTATTTGCCCCCCTCCCCACTGTTGTGCGACCGTGGAGTTGTAATATATAGTTGGGGGGGTGTGGGGGGCACAGCCCCCCACATTTGGGGGGTGTGGGGGGCGAAGCCCCCCACCTTGAAAGTTTGTCAGTGAAATGAGCTGTCAGTGAAATGGGTTTCAGTGAAATGGGATGTTGGTGAATAGAAGTAGACCCATATATATATATATATATATATTTATATATCCACACACATACATATAAATATATATATATAGAGAGAGAGATATAGATTTACAAACATATATAGATATATACATATATGTGCTCAGAACATGTAGTGGAGATGTATCTCAGAATCATACCTCTCAACTTCTTAATGCAACAAATGTGTCCAAAGGCCGCCAAAATGGTGGGACAATGTCCCCAAACTAGGGACCACTTTTAAATGTTGCTCTTATAAATGTAGAAAGATGCCAGAGTAACACAGTTTGTTTAAGAATACATATTCTGACAGCTGTGAGGTCTGAAAATGAAGTGTATGTCATCATTTACTGACAAAAATGATCCCCTGCCATAAATAAACTCTACAGCAGAAGGAGGAAACTGATGAGGAATAAGGTGAAATCCCAAGACTGGAAAACTCCCTTATCAACCTCAACAAAAGGTTGAGATCCCTCATCAAATTGTCTAAAGCTAGCTATAAAAACAGAATTGCAGCAGATAGTAAAGACAACCACAAGGCCGCCTATGGTTATGTAAAGAATCTCCATGGCAATACCAAGATATGCTCTGAGCTACTGCACAATGGTACCTCCTCTACCGAGCCAACAGATATTGCCATAATACTGGCTGACAGATTCAGTGCCAACTTTACCTCTATCACCACCCCAAGGGACCAATCACAATAACAGTACATTGCTGCAGGTTAGAACAGCACTGCCAAGGCCAAGAATACAGCTTCTATGGGACCTGACAATATCCCTGGCTGTGTTCTACATGAACTACAGAGTGAACTGGCACCTCAGCTGTGTGCCCTGTTCAATCACAGCCTCTCCTCAGGCTTTGCCCTACTGAATGGCGCACTACTACAGTCATCCTTCTCCACAAGGGTGGAGCGACTACAGACCCTGGAAACTATCACCCCATTAGCCTGACGAGTCTGATTTGCAAAGCTATGGAACACATCTTCATGGACCTAATAAACAAGGATATAGGGAATCTCCAAACTCTGGATCCTACTCTGTTTGGTTTTGTGAAGGGTAGATCATGCCTGCTCAACTTGGTCAACTTCTTTGAGTCAGGCACCAGAGCTGTGGATGAAGGCAAGTGGTTCATACAGCCTACCTTGATCTGGCCAAGTCCTTTGATACCATTTCTCACTCAGGAATCATAGAAAAACTCATTAAGCTAGGCATCAATCCCTATATCACTAGGTGGGTTGCAAACTGGCTCACAGATAGAACCCACAGTGTGAAAGTAGCTGACTCCAAGTCAGACTGTCGACCAGTCACAGGTGGAGTCCCACAGGGTTCGGTCCTGGGTCCTCTCCTGTTTGGCATCTACTTCTCTGAAGTCCAGGCCAACACAAAGTGACTCTGGCTGACAAAGTTCGTAGATTATTGCAAGTTGGGCGCTATTATTAACTCCCCAAGTGATGCTGACATCCTACAGAAAGGCCTCAATGAGACCGATGACTCATGTCAGAACCATGGCCTTAAGCTCAATGCCAAACAATGTGTCATCATCCCCATTGGAAAAAAACTGGTTCCCTTGAATTACCACATCGACGGTAGTCCACTGAACACAGAAGGCATTATAACAGATCTAGGAATATAGGTTGACAGAAAACTCTCTTTTGACCACCACATTGCCACTGCGGTCAGAAAGTCCTTCTGTGTAGCACATCACATTACTAATTCTTTTGCATCCAGGAAGAAAGAGGTCATTGTCTCCCTCTACTCTTCCATCATTAGGCCAATCATCGAGTACAATGCCCCATTTGGCATGTACCTCACTAGACACCTGCAACAACTGGAGAGGCTGCAAAAGTACCTCACAAAGAGGATCCGAGGCCTTAAACACTTGTCCTATATGGACAGACTCAAAAAACTCCAACTATTCTCTGTCTCATATCACCTATTTAGAGGCAATCTCTGCTTGACTTACAAAGCTATGTCTGACCCAGCTCTGCTAGAAATGCTACATCTAAAGAAATCCCAATCCCTCGCACCACATGCTCCAGAGATCTCAACCTTGTTACCACAATCAACAGAACATGCTGGAGGGACAGGTTCATATCCCAAAGGGTGCCCATGCTAAGGAATAGATTTCCCATACATGTCAAGCAGAGCACCTCACTGGCCCTCTTCAAGAAGAATCTTGATGAGTGGATGGGAAATAGAAAATTTACCCTGGGGATCACTCCAGTGGCTCTACTCAACAGAGGCACTAGGAACTAAGGTCGGGTGGCATGATGCCAGCGTAATCCTATGGGCTAGGCTTGTAAAGGCTCCAGGGCCATTAACCTAGAACACACCTGTGAACCTATGAACCTATAAAATCTCCATATCATTACAGTGATTTACCAGAGAAATGAGACTAATCTGTAAAACAGACCAGAAATATGAGCAATAAACCTGGACATCCTGAAACAATCCAGCCAGTTGAGAGGTATGCTCAGAACCCCTTAATGCAATGAATCTGGACCAAGGCTGACAAAGTGGTGGGTGGAAGCCATGAAAATTGAGATATATGTGAAATAGTGGCGTAGATAAGCTGACACAGTTCCTGCAGCAACACCCTCCTGTCTGCTGTAACATATTCACTGAAATAGCACAAGTGATTGAAATAGCAAATCCATTATGGGGAATTACACATGTATTTGCAAATATATCTTGCACTGTATTACTGAAAAACATACATTGGTGTGAAAGTGCATTCCCACAACCAATTTCACCACAGTCACAGTCACATACCGGTAAGTCAAGTGAATAGTAGAGTATATGGACTGTGTAAACAAATACATCATTGTTTGCCATTCACACACTACTCCTACATATACTGGCCCAATTCTCAGTGTACTCTGAAAGCTGACCATGGTACAGGACATGTCTCAGTCTGCCCCTACAAACACATACAGCCAACAGACCAGCAGAAACTGGAACAGCATGCAGTCAGATAAAAAGGGAGCCAAACACTTACATCTACCACCCTCCATCCACAGCCCAAATAACATGTACACATGACATCTACACAGTCCTGACAATCTGTCATCAATGGCCAGACATACACAGATCTCTCAAATGTACAGTTCACCTCAGAATGTACAGGCTCAGGACTCATATTTATGACCTCTTCCCTGTAACATGTCTGTAGGTATACGACATCACTGGTATGGTAGCAGGAAAAAAGCAAGAAATAATAATACTAAATACTTCTGAGCCTCATAGTACATGACATCGGGACAAAGCCTGACATCATCTGGGGACAGAAGCACAAACACAGGTGAGGATTGGACATATTGCTGTCATAAATTGAGACAGTTGCTGATGTAACAGGGTTTGTTGTAATATATAATTTATGAGGCATATAAAGTCAGTAATACCAATGGATGTTACTATTTACTGACTGCATTCCACAGAGTCCCTGACTGATTTTCCAAGGACAACAACTGACTGGGGAACAGACAAAAAATAACAGGCAAACATGGGGCCAGTCTGTGGACAGTATGCCAGTGGAGAGGTATGTCATAGACATATCACTGTCAGATGTGAAATCATTCAGTAAATGCATGTCCACACAAACCCTGTTAATTTATCAACCCACCATGTGTATAACAGCACTGATGACATAGAATCTGTTCAGAATTCTGGAGATATGTCTCCCATTTTGTTGGGCTGTCTCCAAATGTCCTATCCTGTGAAATATTCCCACCTACTGTCTGTGAATATGTAGACCACCACCTCTGTAATGTCCCTCACATAGGTCTGTAATGCCCTCTCAAAGGCAACACATGAAGGTCTCCATAGTCCTGATACCTTTTCTGGCTGCATCCTACATGAACACAGACATGGCTTTTCAGACTCATTCAGCAGTGCAGTCTACCACAGCCTGAGCAATGGTATCACCCCATCCACACAGAGGACAGACAGAGAAAGTAGATAGCAAACAGGCTATGCATTAGGATGAATGTTCTGAAGGATAGAAGTCTAAAACTGAAATGTATGCCATTACTACATGACAGCAGTCCTCAATAACATGGCCAAAAAAAGACAGTACTCTACAATTAATATAATAATGTCATATTAATATCCAATAGGAGATACATCAAAACACACAGCTCAAATCCCAAGAACAAGATAGTGTAGTACTCAGAGTCCCAGCTCTGCATGCAGGGGTGCATGGTTCAAGTACCGAATTTACATGGAAAAGCAATGTTAAAGTACTAATTCAATAATACAACATGTGTTAACATTTTTGGGCAACCAGTGTACTGTAGCTGGTGTAACATGCAAGTGTCAGTGCATATAACATGATACTACCCGTGTATACACAATTGTCTCATACAGTATAGTCACACCCCTTGCTACTCTAATGACAGCACAGAGAAGTATGTTCTGTAAAGGAAATCAAATACACTTACTAAATGATGTCATTACTCTGCTATTTTATAAGACTGGAATGTGAGTAATGGTTACCAGGGCTGAGCTATGGTTAGCAAGTTTAAGCATTGCTCAAACATGAATGCAGTTAGCTCAGCTAAGGAGATTTGCACAGTGGTAAGCATCATTAAGCAAAGCCTACAAGAGTTAAGTGACTGGTGGTTTAACAGTATGTTAGCACTGCTTACCTTTGCGCAAACCCATGCAAACCCGCTTACAACTGCTTAAATCTGCTTTAATCACTTTGTTTCCATCAGCCTCTGTTCTGCCCAGCAACAAAACAAACAGCCCTTGCAGGTTTTGAACTTAGGCCCCTGTATACCATAGCAACAGCAATTTACCACCAAGCCATCTGAGATTCAAAAATGCCTGATGCTTTTTCAAACATAACATGCATTACAGCCACTTTACAATAGGGAAGAGACACTGTACAATTGGGAGTGATTGGTATCTACAAATATACATATGAAAAGAAACATATACATATAGAGAGAGATAGATATGTATGATGATATATATGTATAACAATATGTAGATATATTACCAAGTGTATGTGCATATCTATATATATATATATATATATATATATATATATATATATATATATGTATATATCTTTTTATAAGATATAAGACCTTGTGAAAAACACACTGATACTTTCCCAACTTACCTTTGTACATAGGATATTTTACCAACCAAAAAATACCCCTATACTTTCTGACTTTATTTCTCCCTATACTAATCTAAATTCACTATGCTCCTCAAAGAAAATTCTTGTGAGGTTAACTAAGTCCAACAACATCGCTGGTGACTCCCTATTCTCCAATACCATAGGTAAATACTGGAATCTTCTACCTACTCCTCTAACTTCTATTCCTTCACCCTTCCTCTTTAAACAAAAGCTCAAACAACATCTTAAAACACTCTGGTTATGCCCATGCATCAATCCTGACTAATCTTATGATTCTACTAATTACTCCTTTTTACTACCTTCTTTTACCTCTCTCTACTCACTCCCCTTAAGAAGCAAACCTCTAAAACACCTTTGTTAATAGCCTCTGATATTAATTAATATAAAACTGTGCATGTGTATATATTTACTGAATCAATTATATCTTCATGAATGTTTTACTAAAATAGAACTCCCCTATCTTGTACTGTGAAATATAATTAGAGTAATTTTCCTTCCTAGTATATATTCTCAATTAGTATAATCTAGATTGAACCATGTTTTCTGTTTGTAGTTTACTAACTACTTACTTTCTTTATGTAAATAATTTGTTTTGTATTAACTTCAATGTGGAGCTTTTCTCCCCGGGCATCTGTTGAAAATCGAAATGTATCCAGATGGACTAGCCCAGCAAACAAATGTAAAATAAAATAAATAAAATAAAAAAAAATATATATATATATATATATATATATATATATATATATATATATATACATACATATATAAAAATATACACACACGCACACACACTATATATATATATATATATATATATACCTATATATATATATATATATATATATATATATGTATATATATATATATATATATATATATATATATACTTACATATCTCAAAATGCCCATAGAAACATATGCTGCTTATAGACCACCCATAACTGGGGCAGCATTTTACAGTTGGATAGAAAGGGGACCCATGTCACTGACATCTGCCCCCCCAGTCCAAATGATATGTAAACAGTACACTGCTACAAAAACAGGATAGGCCATACACAATGGCCAGACATACAATTACCTTGTAGCAAATAAACTAACATCATTGAAGATAGTAAAGAGAAAAACAACCAGCCAGTAATCACACAAGTTTGTTATACTCTGATGTCCTGGCCAAAGCCTTCAAGGAGTAAAACATTACAATAAACACTTGCCTTACATACAAGAAGCAATTAACAATTATAATTACATATTTAAATACACAGCCCCCAATTACACTCCTCATTTAACCCCCTAGGGGATAAAGTATCACATATATAGATATAAATTGATTCAGTTGATAACAATTGTTCTTTTATAACTGTTTGATCAGACTGAGAAACAGACATTTTCAGAAACCGTACCTTGTAACCCACTACTGTCCCCATGGAGAGATTTATAAAAATGTACAGCTATAGAAAGGTCTTCTTTCTTATCAGTAATATCTCTCACATGTTCTAACAGCCTAGTTTTAAAACACATCTTACTCTCCCCACATAAAACATGTTACAAAGGCATCTAAGAGCATTCTCTATACACTGACCTCTTGAATGTACAGAGTTCCACATGTTGTCCAGCCTTTGCCCTCAGCAGGAATGACAGTGCTAAATAATGATAGACCATACCTATCAACCTCTTACTGCATGACATCTGGACAAAGCTTGACATAATTGGGGAACATATGCCCTAAAACTTGGCCATACTTGTAATATTGCTGTTATACACTGAGAAAGTTGCTGGTGTTACAGGGTTTGTTGTAGCATGCCTTTTCTGAGGGATATAAAGGCAGAAACACAAATGTATATTAGCATTTACTGATTCTAATCACCAGAGTATGCTTCTGATTTGCCAAAGACAACACCTGTCTGGGGAACAGACCAAACATAGCAGGCAAACCTCTGACTATTATGTGGATAGCCCTGCAGTTGAGAGTTATGCAGCCACAAAACTTTGATAGACTGAAACCTATTCAGAAGTAGCATGCTCAAAAAACCCTGTTAAACTAGCAGTATTCAAACCTTATAACAGCAATACTCACATTCTGCCCCCAAGTCTTGAACTTTCACCATTTAGTTGGCTTGTCTCCACAAGTCTTGTTGTAAGAGGTATTAGCTCACACACCTCCAGGATGTCTTCCTCACAGGTAAAGGAAAGGGCCAACACCCACATGGAGTACTTAGTTACAGCAGCGTGTTGCCATGACATTGGCTATTGGAATAATTACACAGCTGCTCTGCATGCAATTAGCAACTGGGGAACACCAATTGGTGCACAGGTCATCACATGGTCATGAGCATTACCTACAAAAGTCAAGCTGCCATCTATTTAAACCACCTTTGTCATAGAAAGTGATACAATTAAAAACAGAAGGACTGAATACGACTGAATACAGAAGAAGTATTTGACCAAATTCACTTAAAAAAAGGTATATAAAACAAGCAAGCATGTAATTGAATACAGTAGGTGGTCTGAAATAATGGAAAATAGGAGTTTGAAAGAATATGTCTCAACGTGACTTGCTGTACTGATGTACTGCTGAACAGCACCGATGGCCATAGCATGTGGCTGTGTCTGCAGTGACATAGATCACAGCACAGGCCTCTGACTGAACCCAGGAAAGGACAGCTGGCATTTGCCAGCTACTGCAGTGTCTGTCAAATACCACTGACTGTGCCACTGTTAGGCCATCTATTTGGATGTTGTACATATCCATATGTTACCTGTAAATATAACTACAATACACATTTTGTCTTGTAAATATAAGAGACCTATACAGAGCATGTGCATAGTAAAGTACTGTTGCAGAAGTGTGTGTTGAAATGCATGTGATATAGTGAGTTCATACCATTCAATTGTACAGTCCTATAAGCACATGTGTGCCTGATATCTGTAGTCACTTACACATAGAGTTGTGTTATGTTAGGCAAACCATTGTCAAGTCTGTTAACAATGATACTGTAACATAATAGTCAGATATAAATGTGGGACATCCTCCAGGTTAGCACTGTGATAGCAAAGCCTACTGTGCAATCAACTTACTTATCTATGTATGTAAATAGGTTGTGCATGTTCTACTTGTGTATAATATCAGTTTCAGTGCATACAACAGATATAAATGTTTATTGGTACTGATTGTTGTATTGCCATGACAATGATATGGGTAGTAGAATAGGCATAATTATCAGGTTGTAATCGGAGAAGTGTGCAACTGTGTTATCACCCCTGTCCATGCCTACCATACAAAAATGAGTCCACAGAAAATCTTTTCAAAACATTTCCCACCTTGAATGTGACCCATAACCTGTACAATTCTATTGACAAACAAATCTGTTAGGGGAAAAAAATATAAAACATAAAAAATGTACTATAAACTGCATACATGTGCACACATATAAACCACTACTTGGTTGATGCACCTCTTGCAGTAATCACAGCATTCTTTTTTTTTGGTTACACACATGCCATCAATTAACAAGACTGATTAACCACAAATAATGTTCAACTGTCCTAGTATGATTTATTTGCCATTTACCCAGTTGCCTGCTACAGCAAAAGACATGTTTTGGAGAGAGCATACAAAGCATTGAAGGGATCTCATTGTGGAAAGGTTTCAGTCAGAAGAAGAGTAGAAAAAGTGTCCACAACATTGGATATACCATGGAATACTGTGCAGACAGTCATCAGACAGTGGAGAAGGTATGGGACAACAGTGACACGGCAAACACCTGGACGTCCATCCCAAATGGATAAAATGACAAGATGACAACTGGACATGAAAGCTGCCAGGGGACCTACAGCAACAATGAACAATCTGCAGGAATGCCTGCCAAGTACTGGGTGTGTAACACATATGACAACAATCTTCTCTATTCCCTATATGTCTGCCCCATGCTGTAGAGTTGCTAGATGGAAGCCTTTTCTTACACAGAAAAATGTCCAGGGCTGGACAAACATTGCCAAAGTGTACATCAAGTCTACAAAAAGCATGTTGGACAATGTGTCATGGTCTGATGGCACCAAGGTTGAACCTTTAGCCCACAATTCCAAGAAGTATGTTTGGCCCAACACAACACTTTGCATCACCAAAAGAACACCACCCCCCTGGTGAAGCATGGTGGTGGCAGTATCATGCTGTGGGGTTGCTTTTCAAAAGCTGGAACTGGACCTCTACTCAAGATTGAGGGAATCATGAACAGTTCCAAATACCATCCATTTTTGTCCTGAAACCTTCAGTCATCTGCTAGAAAGCTAAAGATGAAGAGTGATTTAATCTGTCAACATGACAATGACCCCAAGCATACATCCAAATCAACAAAGGAATGGCTTCACCAGATGAAAATTACAGTTTGAGAATGTGCCAGCCAGTGTCCAGACCTATATCCAATAGAAAATATGTGGGTTGCCCTGAATAGGGCTGTGCACAAAAGATGCCCTTACAAATTGACATATTTGTAGCACTGTTGCAAGGAAAACTGGGCAATTATTACCAAGTAAAGATGTGCCATGATCATAGACTCTGACCTAAGATGACTGAATGCTGTCATTATCTCAACAGGTGCTTTCACAAAGTATCTGTTTAAGGGTGTGCACAGTCATGCAATCAGCTTATTGTACTGATTTCAATTTGCATATGTTTTCCAACAACAGGTTGTTGCTTTCAATGGAATTTTACAGGCTATAGGTCACATAAAAGGTGGGCATTGTTTTGAAATGAGTTATTGTGGTGTCAAGTTACAACAGCACAAAGACCAGGCATTGTAACAGGGGTGTGTACACTTATATATCCATTGTAACTATATGGACTCAGCAATACCTGACCTGTAAAACCTGCCTCCACCAAGTTAGAGTAATCCCCTTTGGTGAACAGCAGCAATACACAAACCACATAATAGGTTACTATATTGCTGTACAGGGCCACATACATGAGGCAACAACTTGGAAGCCTGTCCACCTCTATCTGAACAAGCATGTAAGGTCACAGGTGACTCCCTGTAAGGCTAGCTATGAGTATAAATCACAAATATCCACACTGCCAAGGCCAGTCACAAGGGTGATTTCAAATATGTTGTCAGTCTCCGAGGTAACAACACAGTTCACCCTATACTGGTGTTAAATCACACCTCATATACACATGCCATGACTATAGGCAACCTGCATCATATAGGTTAGGTGTGAACATCACCCCCCTGTCCCCCAATCCATATAGGGAGTTATGCACATTAACTACACCCCTTCTCTCATCAGTGGTGAGCAGGTACATATTGCCTACAGAAAGGCAACAACAGTGAGTCTCTATGGGGCCTGATAACATCCCTGTCTGCATGAACTTGGGCATGTGCTCACAGTTCCATCACACGCTGTAGTCAAACACTGCCTCAGCAACATCCACACCCCATCCACTGTCATCCCTCTACACAGAAATGAATGGGGAATAGAGGTTTATGCAATTACCTGTCCATCATTGGGGGGAATATGACAAATCGGGGCCAGGAGTGCAATGCAAGCTAATATTGTGCTGATAGGTTACAGGGCCATGGTGTAGTTGTGAATGCTGGCAACAAATATCCGCTGTTGATGTGTAATTTCTGTCCATGCTGTTAACAACTGTATGAGGTGCTATGATGTGTTTCAATGTTTATGTCTTCCAGGCGGGATGCAGCACTCTCAAACTCCACTCTACAGTGCAACAGAAACATTTGAAATAATTGACACCATTGTCAACCATTATGAAGTCATGTTTTGCCGTACTCAGGAACATCTGCAGGAGTGGACCGCCCTGTCGAATGACCAAGTCCACAGAGTAAATGATATTGGCATGCACACAAGAACCTATGAGCAGGTCTGGCATCATACTTCCGACGTCAAATGTAATGCCCAGTGAAGGGCTGCTGCCATAGCCAGAGAAGCGTGACACCCACTGAACAGCTCCTCGACAACCTGGGTGCACTCGCCACAAGCACACAACATCCTGCTGAATCCAGCATTGTGGATGTGGGTGCCCCCCACACAATGGACGAGGAGCATGCAGGTAAGGCCCTAGTGCACATTAGTAGAGTACTTTAGCATACATACTTGTATCTGTAGAGTATCTACATGCATATGTCATATAAGATAGTAGTTGTGGATGGGGTTTGGTAATGCACATAAGTGCACGTCTATGGTGATGGGCAGCATATTTCATAGTATTGGGGCTTGTTTCTGTAGCGTATCTACATGCATATGTCAGATAAGACAGTAGTTGTGGATGGCTTGGTAATACACATAAGTGCACATCTACAGTGCTGGGCAGTATATTTCATAGTATTGAGGGTTGTACTGTTAATGTGCTGAAATACTGCTCCCCCCTATAACAAGGCCACATGTGAGTCTGCTGACAGTACCTCTCTCCCACACCTATTTAGTTCCCTCTGGTCTACAAGTGGGACAGCAGCCTGTAGCTGTTTTGTTGTGCTTTGCCAATACACAACATATTGCTCAATGTCCTCGTTCACTCGTGGTGGTGTTAACTGTAGTGCATCACAGTGGTCACCACAGGACCTATCTGAAGGGTAATGTGACATTCCTCCAGCATACCTCACAACCTGTCAGTGCAAGACATCTGGACAGAAACCAACAAACTAGGGGGACAAATGGGCTATGGTAGGGATATGTATGACACATTAATCCTATACAGTGGATACCATAGTATATACACCCAATATGGGGTATACAAACCTTACAATATGCTGGATGCATATGTGTGCACACCCTCCAAATAACACATTGTAGGAGCATCTTGTGATGTATTGACAGCATTCATTCTGCTTGGGTACACACCTACCATCAAGTACAGGGACTCAATGTAACAACGAATAATGGTCAACTGTCGGAGCGGTGTTTTCATGACATTTGCTCTGTTGGCTGTACCAGAAGCAACTATGGCTTGTACACATCTTACAAAGCATCATAGGGATCTCACATTTGAAAGGTATCAGTCAGGAGTAGAGTACAACAAAATTACCACAGCATTGCATATACCATGGAGCACAGTGGAGACAGTCATCAAAAGGTAGATTAAATATGGGACAATAGTGCTGTTGAAAAGAACCAGATGTCCTTCCAAAACAGATGAAAGTACATGTTGAGAACTGGTCAGGGAGGCTGCCAAGAGACATGCAGCAACACTGAGGGACTTGCATGACTCTCTGGCAAGTACTGGTTGTGTAGTACATGTGGCAACACTCACCTGGATTCTGCATAAGTCTGGCCTATGGGGTAGGATCAGTAGATAGAAGCATTTACCCACACCAAACACCATGCAGTACTATGTACAAGTAGCAAAACATAACACCAGGTTTCCCAAAGGCATGTGCTGAAATGTGCAATGGTGTAATGAGACCAAGGTTCAAACTTACAGCCACTATCGCTACATGTGGTGCACAAGCAATACCTCACTTTACCTGAAGACCACCATCCACATGTTGAAGCTCACTGGTGGCAATGCCCTGCTTTGAGGTTGCTGTTCATTAGCTGGAACTAGGCCTGTAGGTATGATGGAGGGGATTATGAACAGTTCAAATAACACTCACATGTGGGCCAAAGGCGTCAAGTGTCTGCAAGACAGCTGAGGATGGAGAGGGGTTTCAGCTTCCAACATGACAATGACCTGAAGCATACATCCAAACTACCTAAGAATGGCTCCACCTGAATACAATCAAGGGTATGCGTTGGGCCAGACAAAGATCAGACTTAACACCAATAGTAAACCCCCAGTGTGACCTCCAACGTCTGTCCACATGAGCTGCCCTTGCCAGCTGACAGAGTTGGGGGACCTTTGCAGGGAAGACTGTCAAAATAATGCCAAGTCAAGATGCACCATCCCAATACTCCCCTTCCCAGGAAGAGTGACTGCTGTAGTTCACTAAACAGGTGTTTCAAAAAAACATTGGTTTAAGGGTGTCCATACCTATGCAACCACTGTATCGTACACATCTCACTCAGTACATTTCACAACTGACACATTTGTTTATTTCTCGATTGGATTGCACAGGTCATATGTCACATTTAAGGTAGGTAATGTTTTTGAATGCAGTATTGTGGTCTCATTGTATATGATACAAGAGCCTGCCATGTTAACAGGGGTGTGTACATTTATCATATCCATGTTAAGCTTAGAAGGTTGTTGGTTTAACAGGATTTGTTTGAAAATACATTTACTGCTGGTGATGAGATCTACAAATCAAATGTGTGTCATTAATTAGTGAGATCAATCCTCATATGTTGCCAGTTATGTGTCAGACAAACACATAGGGGTTGTGAGGAACAGAGCAAACATATGTGTCAGAAATCTACACATTCTTCATGATTTGTACAGTTGTGAGGTATGGTCTACAGTAGTTGCCACTGTGCTATACAGGTGAACAGCAATAATGTGTACATGGGTGCAGTGTGTGCCAGGGGAATGGACATCACCTACTAACAGTACTCATGCATCCCAGAGATGTATATTGTTAGTAACAATGATTGATAATGGCTGCAATGCATGATAATGAGGGCTGTGTGTCATGCATGTCACCTTTTGGGTTTTGTGAGGTCTGTGTAATAGCTTTGTGCCACCTCAACTGTAAGTGGCTGTGTGTGTGTGTGTGTCAGTCAATCATAATGTATAGATATTAATTTGCATTTATTGTCTTCCCCTCACAGGTGGGAATGGGGGTCGAGGTCCCTCCAGCTTGGGAACTGATGTTAGTGTCTCCGCAGACTCTGACAATGATGATAGCCATAGTGAGGCAAAGGCAGGGTTCTCAGTGCCTAAATCTGTGCCATTGTTTGGCATCCCACTGTTATTCACCCCATCTCCGCACACAGTCACAATCACCACACATACCCCATCACCAGTGGCCATAGATGATTGACAGTTGGTAGGTGATGGCATGGGACAGGCAAGTGTGGTGACTATGGCAAGTGTGTCTGTAGACACCAGCCATAGCCAGATAAGAGGCAAGGTCCCACACAGGCGGACAGGCAGGGGTGCTTGAAGGAGGACTGCTGCCCATCATGCCCCTGTCACAAGTGCCACAGGAAGTCTCACTTGATGCATGTTTTTGACTATAATGGAGGCACAGGCACATAGTGAACGTAACAAAAGACAGCTTCTCAGGGTCGTGAATGCCACTCTTCCTGTTATACATGACAACCGCCATGATTGTCCTGATGCCCACCATTATTATGCTGAGGTCATGGATAGATGGTTGGGTGAAATGGTGAGTATTCTCAACCATGGAATGTCAATCCTCAAATGTGGAATGTCTGTGATAGAGCATGTGGTGGGAGTTGTCCGTCAGCCGTGTGAACGTAGCACAGCAGCACGAACAGCTGAGTTTCTACATGGCTGTGCAGCTTCTCGCTCCTGTGCTGGCAGTACCAACAGCATGACTGCAGGGGGGTTGCTGTCCATGCCACAACACAGCAGGCCATGGGCACGTGGTCCCAGCCAATCCCAACAGGGATGTGGATCCAGCAGATGGCAATCACCATTGCGAATTAGTACTGCATCTGACCTTGTACCTGGTCATGCCAGTGAGTCCCCTGGCAGGTCCAGTTCCCATGTCCGTGGCCAGAGACAGTGAACTGCACACCCTGCCATGTACAGTCCGCAGCTATGCAACATACCCTTGTGTAGGACAGCCACATGGCATGACTGTGTGCATTCATACACACACACACACACACACATATCACCATCACAGCCAGGTCACCTCCAAAATTACACACACCACCTCTGCATGACCCATTTAATGAACAATCTCCAAACACACACATATGATGTCAACCAAATGGCTAAGCCTAGGCCTCTGGCAAACCCACACCATAACCTGTGCATATGATGATACCTGTGCCACATCCCTGTCATCCATTCCATCAATGCAGGGACATGCTAATATGGGTCTGATGCACAAGGGGAATTTAGTACAGTTTAGCAATGTAATGCTGTGAAAAGTGTCAGCCAGCATGTTTAATGGTTGCATGTCAGAGTGTGTAGCTGTCCAGCCATGATGCATTATTGTTGTTATTAATGCTGACAGAATGTGGTCTCCAAAATGTATTCTATTTGTCTTCTAGGTGTCTGTGTGTCAGCAGGATGTGGCCCTGCAAACATTATCTACAAGATGTATGGCAGTGTAGTAACACATTGAGTGTGTCATATCCAGGGTACAGCTGTACACAATTAACAGGTCTGTTTAACAGTTTTTGCATGTGCCATGTAGCTTATAGGGCTGAGGGGTGTATACAGGTAAGTGTATGATGGCAGACATCAGCAGCTCTTGTACAGTGGACAATGGTAAGTGTAGTGGGTGGAACACACCTCAGGTTTGTAAATCCCAGACACTCAGAGGGTATTGTGTTGACACAACACACAGAGAATACTGCTCACAAACGCACACACACACACACACACACACACACACACACAAAATCACGATTGCCAGTGTTGGGTTTGAAATCCCTACTTATCTAGTTAGTGGTAGTACAGTATTATGCAGTTATCATAGGTGTCACGGAGCTCATAATGTGTTGAGTTTCTAAAGTACATATATAGTGAGTAACATCACATCCCCTTGTAGGGTATGGCAATGGGTGGTGTAGTGGGTGTGACAGGTCTCATACTAATGTCATGCATGAGTTTACACACTCCCAAACACTGCTATACAGACCAATGCACACACACAAGTGTGCCGGTACTGTGATTAAGAGCCCTGCCTTTCTAGCTGCTCATTCAGTACTGTTACATAGCTGTTGCGCACAGCACAGGGATTATGGGTCTGCAGAGTGTGTAAAGATACCTCTACGGTTGATGTAAAAAGCGGCCCATAGGACGTGTGCTGGAAGTATGATGCCTTACAATTGTAATACTTGGCAACCAATGGATATATTCCTCACTCAAACACACACACTCAAGATACTTGTCTTGCACACCACACACACACACACAAACACACACACACACACACACACACACACACACACACACACACACACACACACACACACACACATGATATTTTTTCCCAGTTCATCTATCGACCATTGCCACTTGAGTGATGGCCAGGGTGACAGTTAATACAATAAAAGACAATAAAAGACAACAAAATTATCCCCCCTGGCTACAACATCCTGAGACAAGACCGCTTAAACAAAAAAGGTGGCGGAGTAGCTATACTCTATAAAACAGGCCTGCAATTAAGCATAACAAATCATACCTTTTTAACTGACACACACGCTGAATTAATTATCTCAAAACTTCAAATCAATCCTCACAAAGCTATAAATATTATCTGTACCTATATTCCCCCAGGCAAAAATCCTACAATATTAGAAGACCTACTAAACTGGCTTTCTCTAAATCTCCTCCAAGAAACAATACTTTTAGGAGACTTGAATATTGACTGGAACTTATGTGAACATACTAATCCATCTACTCTTATTAACCTGCATGGCTTCACTCAACACATAAACTCCCCTACAAGAGCAAACAAACATAGTAACAAAGAAGCTGTACTTGATTGGATCTTAACAAATAGTCCCCAGCAAAAATATACAACAGGAACTCTCCCAGATGACCTCAGTGATCACTCCCTAACCTATATCATCAGGCATAAAACTAGTTTTTCTATCCCAACCCAAGTTTGATTATCCCATTGCAAAAAGCATTTTGACCCCAATCTGTTTCACAATGAACTCATGCAAGTTAACTGGTCACCTCTCAAATCTCTCCCAATAGATGAAGCTGTTAACCACTTCAATAATACCTTTCTCACCATCCTTGAACACCATGCCCCCTTGCGTTCCATACGTATGAAAGCTAAAACAGCACAATGGCTCTCTAACAAAACTAGGCAACTAATTCTTAATAGAAATAAAGCTTGGAACAAATGGCGAACCACTAAAAATATAACTGATCATCTCTCTTTTAAACAAAAAAGAAATATGACAAAACAAGCCATCCTACATGATAAAAAAAAACTTTTACACTCAATTACAACAATCTTCCCTCCACCAACCACATAAATTTTGGACTGCTATTAATACTCTGCTATCCCCTGGCAAAGCTGCCACACCTAATCCATTAGGCTCCAACACCAACTCCCCCTCAGAAATAGCTAATGCCTTTAACACCTTCTTTACTTCAGCCATTCTAAAGCTAGCTGACCAACAAAGCCCTGATACCTCCAAACTATCTATCCCTAGCTCTGCCCCCCCATTTCACCTCCAACCCATACCTACCTCCTATATTTTGTCCTTACTTCAAAAACTTAAGCCAACAACCCCTTCAGCTGACAAATTACCTGCAGACTATCTCCAACTAGGTGCCAAAGCAATAGCTTACCCCATCTCTCTATTAATTAATAGGACTATAAAAGAATGCACTATCCCTACACTCTGGAAAATCTCACACATTATCCCTCTCTTCAAAGGAGGTGACTCTTTGGAGTATTCTAACTTCCGCCCTATAGCGTTACTATCTCCTCTTGCAAAAATAATGGAGAAATGTATCCACAAACAGTTACTTAATCACCTGTTAAGCAACAATTTCCTAGCTAACTGCCAACATGGGTTTCGCCCATTCCATAGTACTACCACCGCCCTACTATCCTTCATCGACTCTATCAACATAAATCGCAACAATAACACTCCTTCCTCTGCATTCTTTGTAGACCTGTCAAAAGCCTTTGACATGGTTAATCATCAACTTCTCCTACACCACTTAAGTTCCCTCTCTCTTGACAACCAAGCCTTAAGCTGGTTCTCATCCTATCTTGAAAATCGCAAACAGGCAGTTCTCTGGGATAACCATTTCTCTGATCTTCTCCCCACCTCTATAGGAGTTCCTCAAGGGTCCATCTTAGGTCCTCTTCTGTTTTCCATTTTTATAAATGATCTGCATCTAGCCACTCCTCTATCTACTTGTATTCAATATGCTGATGACACAACCATAATTTGCTCTGCCACAACCCAGACTGAACTTCACTCACTAACACAAAACACCTTCACCACCATTGAGCAATGGTTCTCTAACCACTGTCTCCTCCTGAACCCCAAGAAAACCAATCTTCTGCTCTTTCCACCCACTCACCTATCTCCCTCTATTGATTTCACACTTACATCTAACAATGGCACACTTATCGCTCCAGACCAAACGACTAAACTCCTGGGTATTACTATTGACAACCAACTAAAATTTGACTTTCATATCAACTCCACTATAAAAACAACTAACAGGAAACTTGGTTCTCTCTACAGAATCAAATCTTTCTTAACTCCTGAAGCTAGAACTATTATAGCTAGAACCCACTTAATCTCTACCCTATTATATGCTTCCTCTATATATACTAATCTTTCTAAGTACAGCATCAATAAACTAGCCACATCATACAACAACATCACCAGATTTGCCACTGCCTCTCCATACAGAACTCACCATTGTTTGAATCTTACAAAACTAGGGTGGCTGGAACTACCCCACCTCATACAATACTATCAACTCACTATTGCCCATAAAGTCCTTTATCACCCTGAAAACACACCAATGCTCTCCACCCTCATAAAGCCCTATCACAATATGAGGAATCATCGTTCCTTTAACAAAACACTGATTAAAAACTTCTCAATCAAATAATGTAGCAGGTGACTCCACATTTTCCAACTCAATTGGCAAAATATGGAATCAACTCCCACCAGACCTCACATCCCTGACTTCTATTCCACTATTTAAAACCAATCTAAAACTCTTCCTAACCAACCACTGGCTATGCTCTTGCAATAACCCTGGGTAACCTTTCTCTCTCGCTTTTTTTCCCCTCCTTTACTTTCACCTGACCTACCTTTCCTCTTTTTCATTACTCTAGCATACTTCACTTTCCCCTTTAAAAAATGCTTCTGTCTATCCATCATTATTTATACATAATTCTAGATTTTGCTACTTATGTCTATGGTAAAAATATCATAACCTAGTAAATCATCTAACCTAGACTCCTGCTAAGCCTCACATTGTACTCAAATACTTAGATAGCCTGAAAGAAGTTTAAGAAAATGGTTTTTATTGTACAACTTTGTATATTCTTAACTTGTTAAGTAGTAGTTAGTGGAGCTTTTCTCCTCGGGCCTCCACTGAAAATGGACATGTATCCAGTTGGACTAGCCCGGTTAACAAATGTAAAATAAATAAAAATAAAATAAATAAATTCCACATCCGCTCATCCAGATTTCTCTTGAAGAGGGCCAGTGAGGTGCTCTGACATGTATGCGACATATATTGCATGACATGTCCACTCACTGGGTTATGTACCTGTCCCCCAGCATGTTATGTTGATTGTGGTAATAAGGTTGAGGTATCCATGGCATGTGGTGCATACAGATCAGAGTTTCACTAGATATGGCATTCATAAAATAGCTAGCCACACATGGCATTGTTAATCAAGCATGGATTGCCTGTAAGTAGCCAAGATGTGTCCAAGAATACTTGGAGGTATTGCACTCTGTCCATATAGGACAATTGCTTGCAGGCTAGGGTCCTATTTGTGAGGTACACCTGCAGACTCCACAGTTGTTGCAGGTGTCTAGTGAGCTACATGGCAAATGGGCCATTGTACCTGCTGGCTGGCCTAATGAGGAGGGAGTAGAGGAAGACATTGACCTCTTCCTTACTGGATGACACACTCTTACTTATGAGATGTGCCACATAGAAGTTATTTCTGTCCACAGTAGCAATGTGGTGGCCATAAGAGACGTCACTGTCAGCCTGCATTCCCAGGCCTCTTATAAGGACTTCTGTGTCCATTGGACTACTAGCAATGTGTTAATTCATGGTAAATACATTGATTCCATACGGGATTGTGACACATTTCTTTCCATTCAGTCTAAGGCCAGTGTTCTGACAACAGTCAAATGTGTCAGTGGGGCCTTTATGCAGGATGTCAACATGATATGCGGATGTACACATAGCACCCACCTTGCAATTGTCTGTGAACATTGTCAGCCAGGGTCCCTTTGTGTCATTCTGGATGTCAGAGGTATACATGACAAACATGAGGGGACCCATGACCAGACCCTGTGGTACTTCACTCATGACTGGTTGGGAGTCTGACATGGAATCTGCTACCTTCACACTGTGGATCCTATGCATGAGCCAATTTGCAACCCATCAAGTGATATAGTGGTTGGTGCCTAGGTGGTGGTGTTTGTCTATGATTCTTGAGTGGAGAATGGTATCACAGGAGTAGAAGACCTGCCTATCTTATTTTTGTGTCTGTACTGTTACATAGTTATTTCACACATGGCACACAGCTCATAGGGCTTCAGGGTGCCCACAGCTACCACTACAGTGGTTGGCAACAGTAGGCCCTGTACATTGGACATTTGGATGTGTACTGGGTGCGAAAACTTTGCAAAACACAACCCCCAATGGGTATGGTACACAACAAAGCACACACACACACACACACACACACACACACACACACACACACACACACACACACACACACACACACGCACACATGCACACACACACACACATACACACACCAGTATTGGGATTAGAACTCCTACATATCTATGTCTACTATAGTGTTACACAAAACACACACATGCACACACATGCACACACACACACACACACACACACACACACACACACACACACACACACACACACACACACCTATGTCTACTATAGTGTTATGCGGTTATCAGACACGCCATGGAACTTATACAATTTCACCCAGTCCAAAGGTACTTCTAAGGTGAATGACATCAACAGGACTACTAAATTAGGTTGAGGTAAGTGTAAAGAGTGGTGCACAACTCAAAATGGTATAACCCACACAGTCTATGATTCTCACACAAACACTTGCCAGCACTGGGATTAGAACTTCTGCCTATCTAGTTATTTCTACTATAATGTTATGCAGTTATCAGATGCACCACAGAGCTTATACAATTTCATCTAGTCCAAAGGTACTTCTAAGGTGAATGACATCAACAGGACTACTAAATTAGGGTAAGCAGAAGTGTAAAGGGTGGTACACAACTCAAAATGGTATAATCCACATAGTATATGATTCATACACACACACATACACAATTGCCTGTACTGGGATTAGAAATCCTGCCTATCTAGTTATTTCTACTACAGTGTTATGCAATTATCAGATGTGCCCGAGAGCTTTTACAATTTTGTCTACTCCAAAGGTACTTCTAAGGTGAATTACATCAACAGGACTACTAAACTAGAGTGAGAAGAAGTCTAAAGGGTGGTACACAACGCAAAATGGTATAACCCAAACAGTATATGATTCACACACACACACACACACACACACACACACACACACACACACACACACACACACACACACACACACACACACACACACTTGTCAGTACTGAGATTAGAACCCATGCCTGTCTAGTTATTTGTACTATAGAGTTACACAGTTACCGCGCACACTACAGAGCGTACTGGGCTAACAACTGGATAATGATGCTGATAACTGCACAGCTGAGGTAAAGTATTACAAGTGGCAGAAAGTTGGCCTTCAGTTTTTCCCTTACATTTTGCTAGTTCTTACTGTCTTGCACTTCAAATAGCATAATAGCTTTGTCCTTCAACAGGTTATTGTATCAATACATGTAGCACACCTGGGAGCCATCATCAGTACTCGTTCCTCACAGAATTAGCCCCAGTACTTAGTAGTTATAATCACCCCTCAGGCATGATTAAAGTACAGTTTTCCATGCTTTCACTCATTAACCTGGTGCACTTGTCTATTCTGAGACACTGTTGCAACTGTCTCATGTACACAGACAACCCTCTCCTCTAAACTCCAAACACTCAGACCTGTGAGAGTTGCCCTTAAAACTCCAAATGTGGAAATATGCACTCTCCAGCGAAGACTGCACTAGCTGGTCAAAAGGATAAGGTCAACACCTGCACCACACCATGTGGAACACATAGCTCTACGCAATACCCACTATGACAGCCCTGACATACACTGAATAACCATATGACAGTAAGGCACTGCATACAACCTACCTTGAACTGGCCTAGGCTTTTGATACCATACCTTACTTGGGAATTATTGCAAAACTCACCAAACTAGGCATCAACCTCTATATCAGTAGGTGGGTTATAAATTGGTTCACAGAACACACAGTGTGATCCAAGTCAGACTGGCAAGCAATCACAAGTGGAGTCCCATAGGGATCAATACTGGATAGTGTCCTGTCCAGCATCTACCTCTCTGGAGTATAGCCCAACACAGAGGATCTCTGGCTGACAAAGTTTACAGAGGACTGCAAGCTGGGAGCTATCATTAACTCCACATGTGATGCAGACATCCAACAGAAAGGCCTCACTGAAACCAATGAGTGATGTGGAAACCATGGGCAGATGCTTAACACTAGAAAATGCATCATCATCCCCTTTGGTAAAACACTCAGTTCCCAGTAAGTACCACATTGATGGGAGCCCAATGAACACTGCAGGCATTATAAGAGATCTGGGGACACAGGTTGACAGCAACTTATCCTTCAACCACCACATTGCCATTGTGGTCAGGAAGTCCTTCTATGTGGCACATTGCATTACCAAGGGTTTTGCATCCAGGAAGACAGAGGTAATGATCTCTGTCTACTGTTTCCTCATTAGACCACTCATCAGGTATTCTTGCCCATTTGCCATTTACCTCAGTAGACATCTGCAACTGCTGGAGAGGCCACAGAAGCACCTCACAACGAGGTCCCTAGGCATTAAACACACATCTTACACAGGCAGACTCCAGCTATTCTCTCTGTCATATCACCTAGTCAGAGGCTATCTGTGCTTGACACAAAGCCATGCCTGACCTAACTGTCTTAGACATGCTGCATATAAAGACATTCCAATACCTCCACACCACACACTGCAGAGACGTCTACCTAATTACCACAATCACCACAACATGCTGGTGGGACAGGTCCCTCACCAAGAGACTGCACATTCCCTGGAATACATTTCCCATACATGTCATGCAGAGCACCTAGCTGACCCTGTTTCAGAGAAATCTTGATGAGTGGATGGGTAATAGACAGTTCACCCCCAGGATCATTACAGTGTCTCTATTTGATACAGGCACTGGGAAGTAACATTGGGTGCCAGAATGGCAGGGCCCTTCTATGGGCTAGGCTTGTAAAGGGTCCTGGGCCATTAGCCTACTACACACTTATAAACCTATAAGGGGAATTACATCAGCAGGATGGATAAAGTAGGGCAGTGGGTGTTAAAGGTATCAAAACACTTTGTCCCCCAAATAGGCACACTTTGACACACAATTATACATACCCACACATACTTGCCAGATATGAAAGTAGAATCCCTACCTAACTAGTTATATGTACCATAGTGTTACGCAGTTATCGCATACACCACAGAGCATATGGGTCTGAGGCCTGACAAAAGGGACTTCTAAGGTGAGTGATATTTGCAGGACTGCTAAAGTGAGAAAGGGGAAGTATACTGGGTTTGAATGGACCAAAAAGCTTTAACTTGTAAACACACATACAGTTTGACATTTGTCATGACTGAGATTAGAACTCCTACCTAACTAGTTATTTGTACTATAGTGTTATACAGTTAACACATGCGCAAAGAGCTTATGGAGCTGAGATCTAATGAACGGGACTTCTAAGGTGAGTGATATCTGCAGGACTGCTAAAGTGGGAAAGGTGAAGTATACTAGGTTGGAATGGATCCAAAAGCTTTGACTTGTAAACACACACACACAGTTTGACATTTGCCAGCACTGAGATTAGAAATCCTACCCAACTAGTTGTTTGTATTATAGGGTCACACAGTTATCGCACTCATCACAGAGCTTATAGGGCTGAGACCTGACAAAAGGGACTTTTAAGATTAGGGATATCTGCAGAACTGCTAAAGTGGGAAAGAGGAAGTATACTGGTTGGAATCGACATGAAAGCTTTATCTTGCAAACAGACTCACACAGTTTGACATTTGCCAGGACTGAAATTAGAACTCCTACCTAACTAGTTATTTATACTATAGTGTTACACAGTTACAGCATGTGCCACAGAGCTTATGGGGCTGACACCTGATGAAAGGGACTTTTAAGGTGACTGATATCTACAGGACTGCTAAAGTTAGGAAAGGAGAGGTGTACTGAGTTTGAATGTACCCAAAAGCTTTAACTTGAAAACACACACTTATTTTGACATTTGCCATGACTGATATTAGAACTCCTGCCTAACTAGCTATTTGTACTATAGTGTTACACAGTTATCAGATGCATCACAAAGCTTAGAGGGCAGAGGTCTGATGAAAGGTACACCTATGGTGACAGGCATCTTCAGGACTGCTAATGTAGGGCAATGGGAAGTGCACTGGGTGGGGAAGGCCTATTCATTCCTAGGTCCTACTGACATTTCTCTAACTGTATGAGCATGACCAGTGTGACCTTCTATAGTACATGTGAGTCTCCATTCCAGGAATTGTTGTACACCAGTCCAGTTTGTTTTGTGCTACAGCCATACCTCTCAACCTGTTGATGTAGGATATCTGGAGACAGCTAAAAATGGGGGGACAATGGGCTAAACATGATTGTGACTATTTCAGTTATGTATGGGTTGCTAGAGTTACAGGGCTTGTTTTAGCAGACATTTGACATATATGCTGTTTGACACTGTCATGTATTGTTTCAGTACCTTGTGACATAACTCCTCAGATCATCACAGTGATTTATCAGAGGAATACAGGGTGGATGATGCACACACCAAAATTATGGACTGAATGCTACACATTCGTACACAATCCAGCCTGTTGAGAGGTGTGCCTAAAGCAATTGACTGCTGGAGCTGTGGAAACAGTCCAGCACCTTGGTGATATATTACAATGGTGGAATCACTGTGCATTTCTGTTCTGGTCTGATTTCCAGTCCACAGTTGGGTAATATAATTCAGACAGGATCAGGGTGACAGGCAGACTCCAGATAAATTTGTAGGGGATAAGATATGGGTGGGGTGTCCTAGGTCAGATATGTTTGCCTATAGCTACCAGTGATTTGCATAGGGGTATGCTCAAATATTGACTGCACTTGGAGGGTCTTGTGTGTGTCAGACTGTTTGACCAGCCTGGAGGTGCATGTTTGTTTGGCATATATGTATGGCCCACCTCATTTTGCTTGGCTGGAAACATTTTGGGGTCAGGATGTTGCATAGGATGAGTGATCAGGGAAGAGTGTTATTCCTCATGGCTGTGGGCCAGGGTTCTGTGGGTATAGACATGTCACCATCTTTTAGGGTTAGGACTGCCTGCAATGAGTGCATTTCCATGTTTATACTCCTAGCCCTGCCTGTCCACTGTACAGAGTATCACAAAATGTCCACATTCATGACTCATATATCTTGTTGGTTATGCAAATGAGTATGGTTTTCAAGGAAAAGTGTTTTGCAAGTCACTCAGGGTTGAAGTCAGATATTACTGAATTTGACATTGCTGTTTCTGACTTAGTACCCATCAGACATTCCATGTTACTACAATCATTCCTTCAATTTTATTGCATTATTAGAGCAGTATTTCAAAGGGTCCTTCTCTCTGGACCTTTTTCACTCCATTATTCATGACTTTGGTCAGATTTCTGGCTCTCTGACACTGGCAGGTTTTCTCCTAGCAGTTAGCAGCAGGGCCTTTCTTTGCCTTTTTTAGACTGTGTTATGTTGCTGTTATGCACCCCATGACACTCCCTAATAGGACACTGTGGGTAAGGCATGGGCATTTGCTACAGGCCTGTAGGGCAGCTGTGACAGATGCAGGCCATCTCTAGCAAGGCATTGCATTCTGATATATTCCCAGACTGCCAGCAGTGGACAAACCTGGGAAGGCACCAGTAAGTTGACTGTGGGTGTTACTGACAATTGCTTTCTGTTTGTGTTGAGCCATCACTCTAGTTGATGGCTGGATGCTGCTTAAGGGTAGGGACATGTTACTGCATTTCTATGGGACTGTGGGGGTGACACATCTGTACAC
This sequence comes from Protopterus annectens, assembly GCF_019279795.1. Lineage (NCBI taxonomy): Eukaryota > Metazoa > Chordata > Ceratodontiformes > Protopteridae > Protopterus > Protopterus annectens. Next base: position 174,007,305 of record NC_056751.1, read on the forward strand.
AATACACATTTGAAGAGACTGTGCTATTTGTTTAACATTTGGGTGCCATTTAGCATAGTGGTGTGCCCTATCTTTCAGACTACAGGCATATGAGTATTGACCACAGGTCAGATTGTTCTGGCATTGACATTTGTAGTTTCAGACTTCTTACCTTTCTAAGCCATATTTCCCCTGCCAGACCTGCTGTGATATCACTGTGTAAAAATCTGTGGGTGTGGATTTCATGGATGTCGCCATGGGGGGGGGGCTTTTGTGAGGCATTTCTGTATGGTTTTCTACAGCTGATCTGCTGGGTGAGACTGGGGTTGGATATGGGACCCCCACTTTGACATCCATGCATGTGACCTATGACCCCACCCCAGTTACTTGGCTCACCACATATACTGCAGTGGTATTTGTCAACTAGGGTGGTACTGCATGGTGTGGGTAGGTTAGTACTGAGAGTACACTTCCTGCTGTTCCACAGAGCTGTTAGTTGTCTGCTGCTACCCCAGTATCCCTTTCATGCTTGAATCAATACCATGGATATGCTATCAGAACATTCCACTCCATTCATTAATATTTGTTAAGGAGACTGACTTACTTTTTGCCTGAGGCTGTTGTGAGGATGGTGCTTGAGGTCTGACTATGTCAGATGCACGCAGTGCACTGCCTATACATGGTAGGGTATAGGTGGTGTGTTGTTTGGCATCCATTTGATTGTGTGTGTGAGTCAGAGAGAGAGAGATCAGTCCCTTGGGTCCAACAGTGTCAGTGTATGTGCTATGTGTTGCCTCTTTGCCAAGGGCAGAGCATACTGGGCATGCTTCTGTCTGCCTACAGGAGTTCCTCCTCTGAGTCCCTCTGTGCCTATCGAGACCTTGGCAATGGTGGGGGGCTGTGTGGCCCTTCCTCATTTTGTTCCTGCTGCAGCTGTTTCTTCAGGATCATATTGTGTAGCATGGCACATACTATGACCATGTGTGCACATGTGGCTGGAGAGTACTGCAAGGCTCCTCCGGCTATGTCAAGGCAGTGGAACCATGATGTGAGCATCCCAAACACATGCTCTATAATGATCCTGTTTTTTGCATTTGCCTCATTATGGCATTCTTGTGTGGGTGTGTGTGCATTTCTGATGGGTGTCATCATCCATGGCAACACTGCATAGCCAGCATCCCCCACTAGATGGCCATACAGGATGTCCCCTCTGGCTAACACCCAGTACAGCTGTGATGAATGCCAGATGTGGGAGTTGTGATAGCTTCCAGGGCTGCCACTACACACATTCATGATAATGCCCTGGGCATTACACACAACCTGGCAGTTGATGGAGTGGAACCCCTTGTGCTTTAGGTAGACCCTACCCTGATCACCGGCTGGTGCTTTGATGTGGATGTGCGTGCAGTCTATGGCACCCAGTACCTCCAGGTATTCTGCTACATGGTGGAAGAGACGTATATTGTTGGTTCTCTCCTCATGGCTGCTGGTGAAGTAAATGTGCTCAGCGGCATGCAGTTGCATGGCATCCAGGAACTGTTGGAGTATCCTGGACGCAGATACCTGTGAGACCCCCATGATATCCTCAGCTGTTTTTTGGAAAGTACCTGTAGCTAGTATTCTTAAGGCTACATATACCTTGGTATTCACTGGGATGGGTTTCCCTCTGTTGGTTCTGGTTCTGAGTCGAGGCTGGCACAGCTCAACAAGTTGCTGAAGTATTCCCTGACCACCCTGTAGCACTCTATTATCTAAGATCATGTAGCCACTGGTAGATTACCCTGAGTCTGAACACTCTTCACCTCCTCCACAGTCTGAGTTGATTGTCAGCATTATCTTCCTCACCACCCTCAGTTTCTAGCATATACTGATAGATCAAAGCAACAGCAGCCCCTAACATTTTTTGCTAGCTTTGTCAGTTTAAAATTCCCCCCGAATATGTACACCAGTAGTGTAGAGCTTGTGGGAAAAAACAGACTGAAAGGTGTTTGCATAGTTTATAGTAGTGTGCTGGGCTGCTGCCTGTGTAATTGGCTGATTCTGATACATTCTACCTGCCAGCTATGATTATTCTCCTTGATTGCCTTCTTTCTGCAGTTTCCCCTTCCCAATCCCTCCCCATTTAAGCCCTGATGCAAGCTGCACATTCCTGCTGCTCAAATGTAAACAGTTCTGCTATCCCCTGTGTTTTTTCTTTTTTTTTTTTTTTTTTGTTTTAGGTCCGGTACGCACTGCACACACCCGTTTAGCTAAAGTAAACACTTTTAGGCAGATCTCCCCCTCCTTGGATGCGAACACACTCTGCATTTGATGGAATAGGAAAATGCAGCCTCAGACACACCCCCTTCCTTAGCTGTGCTTAGCTAAGAGCAAAAATGGGCCACTGAGCTCCAGTGGGCATACAGCATGCATGACACACCCCCTTTTCATGTTAGCTGCTCCTCCTGTCTACACCGTGGTGTTGGAGCACCTACATGGTTAGGTGCTGTTTGACACTTAAAAGAAATTTGTGATTCAGTATAAATCCCATCATTTGCATACCCCACTACCTTACTCCTGAGTTACCACACTTACACTTAGCCTTTCTCCTTAGCATCCACTATTCCTGGGTATTGTTTTCATTCTGCACACCATTAACTATAATGGTAAAATGCAGATTTCTGTAAAAATTGCTTTTTCCACCCTTTTTTTTATTTTTGGCATGATCCTGTTTTCCTGCTGTTGCCCTATGCTTAAACGGCCAAAATATAAAAGTTTTATTTTAAAAAAACTTAAACTGTTTTTCATACCAATAGCCATATATTTGGCCCTTGGCATGCCTACTGAATATAATACATGCTTTCTTTCGAGCTTTCATTTTTCCGTTTTCTCATTTGCAGAGATGTATTCAGCTAGTAACTGAATACATTTCTGCAGGTTACACTATAGTTGCACAGACACCTGCCTGCTTGCTGAATCGCTAATTCACCTAATTTGCATGGTTTTCACCAGCAAATGAGGTAATTAGCATAAGGCAGTGGTGTCCATGCAGGAATAGTGTTTGAGCGCTCGTGCATATCCCCAGAGCTCTATACTGAATCACTCGCCAGCCATATTGCGTACAGCAACTCCTGCACTATTCCTCCACATCGCGCAGGGCTTGCTGAATCCTGGGGAGTAACTTTACATTTCAAACTTTCCATGTCAGTTTATCAAGCTGAATCATCAGCATCATCATCAGCCTCCTATTCCCCATTTTGTTTGCTAATATGAAACTGAATAGTATGAGAGAAATGCATTAAATATAAACAATACTTTAAAAAGAAGGTGAACTCTACACCTACCACTATTTGTATAAATAAACTGTGATTATATAACGTACCAGACATGCTGTGTTTTTCATTTTTCTTTTTTTTTCTTTTTTTTTTTTGTTTGGGTAAGGGAGAATGAAGTCTTTGTTTATACTTTGGAGAAAAGTACTAAATAAAAGTTTGAATTATATCAGCGAGTCCATGATTGATTTTTTTTTTTTTTTGCTTTTTTGGTCTGATTTTAGACAAGTATAAGCCGTGGTTGTGCAGCGGTTAGCATTGTCACCTCACAGCAAGTGGTTCTCTCGTTCGATTCTCGGCTAGAGTTCCTTCTATGTGGAGTCTGCACATTCACCCCGCGGTCGAGTGATGTTAAAGACATGCAGGTAGGTGTGAGCGTGAATGGGCATGCCTTCGTTAAAGGTTGGGCATCAGGCTGGCAACTCAGCACCGTAAAAATCCACTGCCAGTCATGAGCAGACCGGAGTTCCGCTGTGGCAACCCCTAACCAGGAAAAGCCAAAAGTCTGGTCTGATTTTAGACCAGTTTCAAGGGGTTATAAGTTCTTTTTAATTTCTTACATTGCTTATTCAGCTTTGCCTTTATATGTATATGCATATGTATATGTATACCACGTAAGAATATGTTTATTTGTTTTTCAGTAGGTGTGTGTGTGTGTGTGTGTGTGTGTGTGTGTGTGTGTGTGTGTGTGTGTGTGTGTGTGTGTGTGTGTGTGTGTGTGTGTGTATGTGTGTATGTGTGCACGTGCGTGTGCAAGTGTGCTTTTCTTTAAGTGTGTGAAGTTCATCAGCCTCTCCTCCCAGGTTACACAGATGCTTCTCCTTTCTGATAACTGCAGCAGCATTTTCAAGTATTTCTTTATGTAAAAGTTATTGAATCCCATTACAAGTTTTGTTGGGCATCTGGAAGTGCTATATCTATTTAAAGCTAAAAAATGGACTTTTAATACAATATAATGTATGTGCGATCACTTGACCCAGCATTTCAATGCCTCACCCAAAATCCGGTCTGTGATATATCAGGATACAGGTTTTTGACTGCTGACTCTAAATTGAGAATACTGTGTATATTAGATCATAATTCAGCCTTTAGTAGTGGACAAGGTTAAACTGATTACTATTATGTGACCCCTCCAAGCCAGCAAAGTACTGGTCAGGAAGATAAAAAGTAAGCAATATTAGCGACAGATAAATGATTTTATCCAGCTGATGCTGGAGAAATGCACATGACATACAAGACTTGTCAGTTTTCATTTTCACATGGAGTAGATTTATGTTTGCACCTTAAATCCTTGTTCTTTAAGATTTCATAAGTTTCTTGAGATGGTAGCTCTAACCAAACTTTCTGAGTCCTGTCCTGTGAAATATATATTCACCTTTCTCTCTTCTGTCTCAAAGCTTTGTTTAGTTGTTCATTTTTTACTTCTAAGTAAGGTTTCTTGGCAGTTAGCCTTTCTCCAAAATTTTGCAGGGTCACTCCTTTGCAAATGTTTCTGGACACTATCAACAAAGTGCTATGTCCATCTTCCCCCACCATCCTCCCCTACTCTCTTGTGGTACTGACATGAATGACATAAGGCTGACATAAGGCAAGAACTGTAGCCCACAACTTTTAGTCTCTGCTCATAATTTGGACTGTAAATGGCATAAGGGTTTATAGTCAACTAGGATGAATTTTATGTTTATATTTCTTGTTGAATTGAACTTCTGTAGGTTTACCCAGGAGTGTCAGACTAGACGTAATATGAGGAATGCTATATGACACAACTCTCACTTATCCCTGATGTTGAAGGATGACCTTGATTTTTTCCTAATATTTTTGCTCCGTCCTTTACAAAATGCTTAACTTTCCAGTAAATTACCAAGAACAACAGTCGGTCAATAATTCCTGACATTAGAGTTTCATGTCTTTATTGTTCATAAAATGCATGCTGATTCACACTTCTTTGTCTATTAAGTAACCATTTGAATGACTGGGACCCACTAGAGTAAGTTCTGAAACATCGAGGCCGAATGGCTGAAAGAACGTACTTACATATACTAAGGCAGAGATGGCCATTTTCCTGGAATATTCCCTTTTCCCTGACGTATGGCAATCTGGAAGTTGGTATATATAAGTTTTGGGGGGCTTGCATCCCTATAAAAAAGAAGCTTAAAGGAGAAGAGCAATCTTAAACGTTCAATCTTCTCCTAGATTTTCAGTCTTTTTTTTTTTTTTTTTGGCTCATTGGCACTTGAAATTTTAATAGGCAGCCATTCTGTGAATATGAGAAATATTTAAAATTATCCCTAATTTTAGGTCTTTGTCCTCCATTATTGTTGGACTTTGTCCCTGATTCTTGAGCAAAGAAGTTAAGAGCTGTGCTGTATGGTAGTTATCTAATGCTCATTTTGCAGGAAAGGGGCTTACATTTTCTTGACTACATTTCTTGATGCAGAGAAGACTTCTGAAAGCACAACAGTATTACGTGATCTTGCCATTATCACATACTCATTAGGTTTTAAATTTATCGACCTTTATTTCATTACAGGAAATATGTCCTTCCTCTCTGCCTACCTATCGCCTCGTGTACTTCTTCCCCATTGTGTCTCATATCATTCAACTTGTTTGTCTTAGCCCTGGAAACCCTACAATGGCTTTTACAAATTTGAGTGAGTCTGCAAGAAGCTGTATTCTCCAATATGCCTGTAATCTTTCTATATATGAGGACAGTTTTTTTCACATTAAGGTGCCCATTTTTTCCCTTCCTGATCAATATCTTTTAATAATCACCTTTAGGGATGTATTACGTTATAAAAATAGTCCATTTAAAATGGCTTTTTCTGTATTTTTCCAAATTACTAGTCTCCCACCAGGGCACAAGTGCTCTTCAGCAATTGAATTCTGCTTCCTGGGCACACTCAAGCAACTCTGCAGTCTGTGGCTACCACCCCACCTATACAGTCTAAGAAGGAATCAGTACTGCAAAACTAAACAAAGCTATACATTTTGAGCCTGAAGAGCAGGGTCAGTCCACCCAAGCATTCTACTTGTATGTGTTATGATAGTGAAGCTTTAACATTAGCAGTGTAACTTAGTAGCTCTCAGCTTGCTAATAAAACTGTCTGTTGTAGCCTTGTGTCCCCCCAGCTAGTGCAGTAATCCTAACTGTCCAAAAGACAGTATACACTTAAATCAGATGCTTCATATTCTCTGTGATTAAATTAACCCTCAAGCAGCCCCCTCAGTGCTGTCGGATTTAGTTTGTATCACTTGAGCCTCACCTGTTTATTTGCAACTCTATACATTCCCCTTCATTGCTAATGTATCCCCCTACTCTAATCTGTGCACAAACTGGCTACTTATAAGCAAGTCAATGTGAAGACACACTCCCAACCTTAATAAACTTTGCTGTCTCTTCTCTCCTTCACTTTACAGGTTGAGTTTGAATTATTGCTCACCCCCCTCTGAGGCCTTCACTGATAGATTTCCACTGCTTGCCTCTCTGGTTTGGCTGGTTTCTTTGCATTGCGCCTGGTTTACACCCCTTGTTTTATCCCCCTCCCCCATACTAAGTCTATATTAGATTCATCCTGTGCATGGAGCCATCTTTAAATTGCTATTCTCCCACCAGGACATAAGTACTCTTCAGCAATCTAATTCTGCTTGCTGGTAAGCCAGTAGACCTCAGGAATTTGTTCAAGTGTTCAGATTTGTAAAGTAACACTTTTTGCTGTCCATTACTATTGTCCTGGTGGGCTCAGCACCTATGACTTTTGTCCTGGTGAGCTCAGCCCTGCTCCATTCACACTCACTAATGCTCGGGTTCTCTCCGCTCCCCTGCCCTGACCCAATTCCCACCTACCTTTAATACCTCTGTTTTATAGTATTTCCAACCATACCCACACCTCAACCTCACATCACCTCCATGAATCACAGCTCCTCAAGTTAGATCACATTACACCACACCTACTTGCTCCACCACACAATACTCCCAATCACACACATTCCCTCTAGGCATTATACATCACTCCATACTACTTACCCATCCACACATACTACAACCCTATAATTCCTATTCACACCTCCACCTAGAACCAACTTAAACTTTATAACCATGACTATCACACAACTAAGTTTAGTTTGTCTTTTCATAATTCTTTATAACTCCATAAGTTATCACTCTAGCAATATCCCTAACTAGGTAGCACAACACTATATTATGCACTCTCATATACAGACACAGCACATTATAATAATATCTGCCCACAAGTGTTTAAGAACTACGTAACTGACCAATGCAAAACTAAACACATATGCTCTCATTCCTTCTCCAAAAACACAATATATTCTCATACTCATTACCAAACTCCAACATCTGTATCACCATTTCAACAACAGGCTCCCCATAAGTGGGGAAATCCACCCCAACCCAGGCCCAAATTCATCCTTTCCAACACAAGCTTCTCCAACCCAGTTAACAGAATATAATACCCCACTATCTTCATCCCTGGGAAAATCAATAACAGCAGCAAAACCAACCATCTCTTAATGCTAAATATTAATATTAGAAGTATGAAAAATAAAATACCTGAACTCCAGGCCACAATAGCACAATACCTCCAGACATAGTTGCTTTAAAAGAAACCTGGCTAAATAAAAACATAACTAACTCAGAAGTTCTCCCTACCAGGTACAATATCATTAGACAAGACAGACCACTTTGTAAAGGGGTGGAACTGCCTTACTGTATAAGTCCAACTTAACTTTACGTCAAATACCAAACTCCGACCCCTCCCCCAATAATTGGGACATACTTATCTCACAACTTCAACATTACCCTAAAAAGATCATAACCATGATTGCGATCTATACTCCACCTAGTAATACACCTGCTAGCCTTAAAGACTTCTTATCTTCCACATATTCACAAGAAATCCTTATTCTTTGGGATTTCAACCTAGATTGGTTCACCTGTATATCAGAACCACCAACTAATCTAATAAATCTCCATAGCTACCAGCAGCTAGTCCACATTCCAACTAGATGTGATAAAAAATCTAAAAGGGAATCCATCTTTGACTGGGTCCTAAATAACAACCCCACATTGTACCCCCACACAGGCAATCTCCCAGATACCTTAAGTGACCACAATGTAATATACCTTATACATAGTAGAACAAGCCTATGCAAAACCACTAACTATGAATCCACTAGAAACACAAAAAAATTCTCTCCTGAGGTCTTCAATACTCTACTCTATAACTGTGACTGGACACGCTAAAAACCCTTCCACTTGACCAGGCTGTAGCATATTTCAACAAAACATTTCTACAACATCTAGACACTGTCTCTCCATTGTGCAAAATCAAATTTAGAACCTCTACAAGCCACTGGCTCAGTAAAAAAAAAAACAAATCCTTAAGTCCAGAGACACTTCCTGGCTTTACTATAAAAAACACAAAGAAACACAAAGCCTAACTAGGTACCAGGAGCTGCGCAACTGTGCAAAAAATGCATTAGGCTGGACAACAAATCCTACTACATGACATTACAAACTAAATACCAACACAACCCCCAAAATTTTGGAAAAATGTAAGCCAGCTACTAAAACCCACCAAAAAGGCTACCCCCAAAACAACCAGCCCTGACACTAAAGTTCCCATCGAAACACAATTCAACTCCCACTTTGTGAACTCAGTTCTTTCCTTAGTATCACAGGACAGTTCCAATCTCACTATCCCCCCAAGACAAATAATACTAATACAACCTTTACCCTCAAAACAGTTTCCACCACCGCAATCAAAAGCATGCTCTCCAAACTAAAAATCTCAACAGCAGCCGACCTACTCCCCAGCCATTTCTTGAAACTTACAACAGATGCTATTGCTATCCCAATCTCCACTCTCATAAACAGATCAGTTGTTGAAATCTATGTGCCCAAACTCTGGAAAATATCCTATGTTACACCCATACATAAAGGTGGGACCTCCACTGAACTTAATAACCATAGACCTATTGCTATACTCTCCCCTCCTGGCCAAAATCCTAGAAAAATGCATCCATAACCAGGTGCTAAAATATCTCCCAGACAACAACATCATGTCACCTACTCAACATGGTTTCAGACCTGCCCATAGTACCACTACAGCCCTCCTCTGCTTCAGACACAATAAACCGTCTAAAAAACGAAATCCTACAGGTGTCAACTCAATATGTCCAAACCATTTGACACAGTCTCACACCAAATCCTGTTAAACAAACTAAACCAATAGCACCTATCAAATCCCACTCTTACCTAGTTCCAAAGCTACTTAACTGACAGGTACCAGGCTGTGAAATGGGAAAATTATCTCTCTCCTCAGCTGCCCATAACTATAGGAGTCCCACAAGGTTATATCTTATGACCACTACTGTTCATAATCTTCACAAATGACTTCCATATCTCCACACAGCATGCATCTGTCATTCAGTATGCAGACAATACTACCTTAATCTGTGCTGCACAAAATATTCCCACTGCAAACAACTCAGCTAGCATTTTCTGACATTGAAAACTACCTCACTAAAGCCCAACTTACCCTTAATCCAAAGAAAACTCAGCCTATGATTATAGCCAGTTAAAACCAAAACACTGATAACAGTCAATTCACTATCTACTCCGCAAATGCTACTCCAATTGCTCCAGTGGCACAGGCTAAGCTATTGGGAATAACCATAGACTCCTACCTAAAATTTGATAGTCATCTCAACTTAACTATTAAAAAAGTACATGCCAAACTGGGATCACTCTACCGTAGCCAACCATTTCTTACCAGCAACACAAGATCAGCCACTGCTTGTTCCAAGCTTCTATTCACCCTACTCTATGCCTCTCCCATTCTGACTAATGTAAAAAAAAAATGAACTAGGCAAAATGGAATATAACAGAATTGCCCACTTTGCTGCAAATTGCTCATATAGAACTCATCACTGTACTGCTTTGAGCCAGCTCCACTGGCCTGAACTTCCCAACCTCCTAACCTACACTCAGCTCTGCCTCTGTCACTCTATATATTACCTCCCCAATAAATGTCCTGCCCTCAAAAACCTAGTACAACATCACTCAGCCCAAAGGCCTCTTAGATCATCAAACAAACTAGTACTAGAAGTCACCAACAGCTATAATAGCTTTGGAGACTCACTATATAGTAGCTAAGTGGCTAAAAAAATGGAACTCTCTCCCCACTAGCATACGAAACACATCGTCCAAAGCCTCTTTTAAAAAACCTCATTAGGCAACATCTCAAGCAAACTTGGCAGTGCAATGACTGCTCCCCAGGCTAGTGAAAGTGGATAAGGTACACATACTAAGCCTAGCGTACTTGATAACAGTTTTCACTCTTACTCTCACACACTAGCTAATGTACAATGTATGTACTGTACCTATGTACTATGTATGTATTTTATCTATGTTCCAAATTTCGGGTCTATATCATAATGTCGAATGCTGACAGGTTTGAAGCACTAAACTTTGAACTTGAAAGTTCAAAGTGTAAAAACATCGAAATGTATAACGGAGATTGCCATAGAGTGCAGGAAGGGAAGATTTCCCTTTACTGCACTGTAGTCCGATCTCGGAGTTGGTATATTTAAGTAGCGGGGGGGTGTGGGGGTGCAGGGGGGCTTGGCCCCCTGCATAGAGCATTTTTTTTGTTTTGGGTTTTCAGTAGTTTTTTTTGACCTTCAAAGTTTTTAGACTTTGAACTTTCAAGTTCGAAGTTTGAAGCTTCGAAGTTGTCAGCATTCGACAATCTGATACAGACCCCAAATTTCAACTGTACATCACAAATCTATTAATTATCTTTATTTTTAAATTTTCTTGTTTCTTCTCTCCACTGTAACTGTTGATGTGTTGTATACCACTGCAAAAACATGTCTATTGTAATCTGTGTGTATACTGATCATGTCTAAATATCTAAATGTATCTGTAATTATTTTTCTGTGTGGAGCTTTTCTCCCTGGGCCCCTGTTGAAAAAGGGCCTTTTCGGCTCAGTCAGACACCCCCGGTTAACAAATGTAAAATAAAATAAAATAAAAATAAATAAAAATGAAGAACCTATTTCATTGGATATCCACAGTTTGCTAAAAGTTATTGATACCTACAGTTACAGCAATTTTACTATACAGTTCCAAGCACCAGTAAGACATTAGTTTTTTTTTTTTTTTTTTTTTTTTTTTTGCTTCTAGATATGGAAGGGCAGGTGCCCTTGATTATAAAACTGATACTTCAATCAGTAGGACAGCTTTAGACTGCGTACCTGATTTTCTGGAGTATAGTTATATGTCAAACATTTGTTTTACCTTATAAGAGATATCTACTCATCTGTGTGCAACTCCAATTTTAAAATTTGGGCTAAGAAGACACTGGCTTACTGCTTTCATTTGCTGCATGCTAAGTCTGTCAGATGAATTCATGTTCAGACTATGCAGTTGATTCCAGATTAGTATTAGGTAATGGCTTACAATCAGGCCTGCACTTCCTGTTAACCAGACTTAGATAAAAATGGCATGCCAGCTTAACTGAGAAATTAGAGTTTATTTTGCATACTGTGAAAAGTTTATTGAAGAAGCTTCAGAGTACTAAGCCCATATACATTTATATAAATATATTCATAGGCTGGACGGTGGGCTGAGTTTATTCTGTTTTCCTGGACAACTAGTTGGCACAGAAGGTTAATACCAATCTGCTGTAGTTCCTGCAATGCAGGGTATGAATCTGTCACCCCTCATTTCCTACTAAGTGACCTTAAGCTACTCACTTAACCAGAAAATGTAAAGCTGACTTGATTTTAAAATGCAGCTATCTTGCCCCTGGAAAGCGGTTGCGTGTCCATTGGGCTTATCTGGGTATCAAGTTGCTATTATTATTGCTATTATTATACAATGTTACTTGTCACTCCTGCCTGAAGAGGAGAGTGAAAAGGTTCTAACTTCTGATGTCCTCACTATGAGAGCAAGTGTTTGCTTAATGGATGGTCTATTGTACAAAGACCAATAGGATGTATTCCTGTCTTTTTAGCCTGCTGGAGGTGTACACCACAAGTTGGGAAATTGGCTATATGTTTTTATATGCACCATGTTATTCAACTCTTTTGGAATATCATATGATTAGATCTTCATATGAAAGAATTAAGCAATTTGCATTTTTACCTATCCAGACAGTGTATTATGTTCCAGTACCATATCCAGTTTTTCCCTGCTATTGCCAAATATTATGGACTGCATTGATGGTAGCCAATAAATACATCACCTCTTAGTAGAAATATCCTTGTCTTCATAGTTTTTTGGCTGGTTCTAGAGTGTGCATGCTGCTTATCAGCCTAATATATCAGTATGTAAGATTAGGTTGTAGATGGTGCAGGCTGCTTATCAGCCTAATGTATCAGTATGTTAGATTAGGCTATAGGTGGTGCAGGCTGTTTATCAGACTAATATATCAGTATGTTAGATTAGGCTGTATGTGGTGCAGGCTGCTTATCAGCCTAATGTATGAGTATGTTAGATTAGGTTTTAGGTGGTGCAGGCTGCTTATCACCTAATGTATCAGTATGTTAGATTAGGCTGTAGGTGGTGCAGCCTGCTTATCAGCCTAATAGATCAGTATGTTAGATTAGGCTGTAGGTAGTGCAGGCTTCTTATCAGCATCATAGATCAGTATGTTACATTAGGTTGTAGGTGGTGCAGGCTGCTTATCAGACTGATATATCAGCATGTTAGATTAGCTTGTAGGTGGTGCAGGCTGCTTATCAGACTAATGTATCAGTATGTTAGATGAGGTATCTGTTTTATTGTGATTTACTTTACATAAGTACTGGTGAGTGTTTCTGCCATTTCACACTGAGCTACTCAGAGGAAGGAAGCTGATCTGTGATATATAACATTAAGTATCCTGTTTTCTTGCTTATTTTTACGAGTTATTTATAGCACTTTTATTGTCTGCATATACATTTCTAGCTAGTTTCACTGTGTGTGAGGTACTGACTAGAAATGTTCTACAATTGTTAAGCATCTGGTTGGGTTTGTTTGTTGTTTCCTACCCTCCCTCCCTGTTGGTATCCTGTTTTTATACTTGGTGGCTTTGCAGTTGCCCACCCCTACTATAAATTTGATCTGGGACACTCCTCCCAGTCTAGTGTCGTTACCTTATTCTACCTAATCCAGGGAGAACATTTAAGAAGGCTAACCCACTTAGTTTCTGCTCCTCCTTTCCACTTTACAAAAAAAAAAAAATTCTAAGCTCCTGCCTTTCCTGTAAGTCGTCTAGTCCAGTTACAGATTTGCTGTATCCAGGACTGTTTGTACGCTCCTGAGCCCCCAAGCCTTTCTGTGTTGGATGGAAGCCTTCTAGCTTAATTTTGTTTATTAGAACTAGCCAGATTTCTAGTTTCAGCACTCAAATCTGTTTCTTTGAGCTCAGCACTTGTTCAGAACTCATTGTAAGCACTAAATAAGCTACAAATTACTACAGCACTCAACTTTCCTCACTTGTCTAGAGGAAAACAGTTTTTAGTACTTAATAAATAAGCACCTATCCAGGCATGTCTAAGGGTCAGCTTCTGGTGTTTTCTCCTGTCTACCCGATGAATCTGGGCATTTTGGGGCAATGCAGCAATTGCCTCATGTACACAGATGACCCTCTCCTCCTAACACCCAACACTACAACCTGTGAGAGATGCACTTATATAGCCAAACTGGAAGCAAAGCTCTCTTCACCCAAGACTGGAATAGACAGTCAAGAGGAGAAGGTAAATGCTTGCACCACACCACACTCATCACATAGTCCCTCAAAACCTACACCACCAAAACTCACACATAAAAACACAAAACACACACCTACATTAATGGAGGCTATCAATAAAAATCTACCCAAGCAACAGGGACCTCCAAAGCAGAAATGCAAGCAACCTCCACCCCCCACCACAACCCAAATGACACATAGCCCACAAACTCAGTGTGCCACTCAACCACAGCCCATAAGGCATAACAACGTACCCAACACTCTAGTCATAGGTGACTCTACATTCAGGCACACTGATGTTCCACTAACCAAGCAAAACAAGGAAAAAGTTACTGTCAGTTGCCTGTCAGGTGCCAGGATCCACAACATAATGCACACACTCAGGTCACTCCACAACAAGTACAAATATGACTCTGTCATTGTCCATGTTGGTGTGAATGACCTGAGACGTACCTCCCTGGACTACATGAAAAGAGACATAGAGGAGCTGTCTGATCTTGTAGCCCAGGCAGGTATGACCCTAGCCCTGAGTAGCATCCTGCCATCACCCAAAATGATACCATAGTACAAGGACAGAATGATTGACTTCAACAATTGGCTAAGCTTCTGGTGTTATTCTAAGGGGATCCAGTATCTGTCTGCCTGGGATGACATGATCGACAAACCACGATGCTTTGCCAGAGATGGCCTGCACCTGTTGCCTTTGGGATTCCGGATACTGACTAAGGCTCTTGCCACCCCTATAGTGCCTTTTTTAGGCAAGGTTCAAATGCAAATTCACCATTGTAACAGATACAAGCAAGCAAAATCTGAGGATAATGCTGCTTAATGCTAGAAGTCCAAATCTCAAAATGCACTCACTCGAGGCACTCCTTAAAATAGAGAACATCGACATCTGTGCAGTGACAGAGAGCTGGTTCAAGACTCCAGAGAGCACCCCTGCATTACCAGGCTATAATTCATACCACACCCTTCTGCCACTTAACCTGGACCAAAACACTAAAGGTGGAGGTGTGTCCATATGCATTAAGGATATCCACACCTCCAGGCTAGTGGCTCAGCATAATGCATTGGAGATTATCCAAGTACAACTAACTCTGGGCAAGACCACAGTCCAAATTGTAACTTGTACAGATCCCCCAACATGCCCCAGGATTCCCACTCCTCATTTCTTGATACACTGGAAAATATTAGGGTACAACCTAACACCCCAATAATGGGCAATTTCAAATACCCTAACATTAACTGGGAAAATGACTCATGTACCAACTCTTGTGCTCAATGTTTTCTGAAATTCATAAATTCCAATGCTTTGGATCAACTTATCCACACCCCCACCAGGGGCAGCAATATCCTAGACCTGGTCATTACCAGCATGGGCAACCGGTGTTCCACACCAGAGGTCAGTTCCTCGTTGGTCAGATCCGACCACAAGCTAATCACCCTAGATATCCACATCCCATCCCCACCCCCCCATTAGGGAAACCACCATAAAAAATTTCTCCAAAGCCAACTTCACATTTCTTAAGACAAAAGTAGCAAACTTCACGACACCCATGCTGATGGGCAATAGCGGTACTACTGCTGAATCCTATACAAATGCACTTTATAAGCACTTACATGAGTGTATGGATCCTGCAATCCTTAACAGAGCCAAGATGCTATCCTCCAAAAAAGGAAGCAAATGTGGTGGTCCCCTGCCATAGACAAACTCTACTACAGAAGAAAGAAACTGTTGCAAAAAAAGAGTAAAATCCCATGATTGGAGGAACTCTGTGGTCAGCCTCAGTAGCTGAGATCCCTCATAAAATCCTCCTAAGCTAGTTATGAAAACAAAATTGCTACTGATTCTAAAGACAACCACAAAGCATTCTATAGCTATGTCAAGAATCGTAATGGCAACACACAGATCTGCTCTGAGTTACAGCACAATGGCACTAAATATACAGAACCAACTAATATTGCCAACATCCTGGCAGATAGATTCAATGCTAACTTTACCCCTCTCTCACCCTCTAAAGGGTCCATCTCTATACCAGAAGAATGCAAAGTTCCTGTAATCATGGCTGCACAGGTAAAAAACACACTCTCCAAAGCCAAGAACACAGCATCCATGGGACCTGACAACATCTCAGGCTGTGTTCTACATGAACTACAGAATGAACTGGCACCACACCTAATTACCATGTTCAATCATAGTCTCACCTCAGGCTTTGTGCCCACTGAATGGTGCACAGCAATGGTTATCCCACTCCACAAAGGGGGAGCAACCACTGATCCCAGGACCTATCGACCTATTAGCCTGACGAGCCTGGTCTGCAAGGCATGGATCGTATCATCATGGAACTCATAAACAAAGACATTGGTAACCTCCAAACTCTGGATCCCACCCAGTTTGGGTTTGTGAAAGGCAGATCATGCCTCCTGAACCTGATTGACTTCTTTGAGGCAGTCACCAAAGCCGTAGATGAGGGTAATGTGGTAAACACAGCCTATCTAGATCTCACCAAGGCTTTTGACACCATCCCCCACTCTGGAATTATAGACAAATGTACTAAACTAGGTATAAATCCCTATGTCACAAGATGGGTTGCCAACTGGCTCACTGACAGAACCCACACTGTGAAAGTAACAGACTCTAAATCCAACTTCAGACCAGTGACAAGTGGAGTACCACAGGGTTCAGTCCTGGGTCCTCTCCTGTTTGGTATCTACTTCTCTGAAGTACAGGCTAACACAGAAGGTCTTTGGCTAACAAAGTTTGCAGATGACTGCAAACTAGGAGCCATAATCAAACTCCTAACGATGTGGACATCCTACAAAAAGGCCTCACTGAGACAGATGCCTGGTGTCAAAGCCATGGCCTCAAGCTCAATGCCAAAAAGTGCATTGTCATCCCTTTTGGTAAAAACTCTGTACCCATGAACTACCACATAGGCGATAGTCTACTTAACACCGAAAGCGTGATAAGAGACCTTGGTACACAGGTGGACAGAAGTCTTTCCTTTGATAATCACATAGCCGCAGTAGTCAGGAAATCCTTCTACGTGGCACACCTCATCACAAAAGGTTCCTCATCCAGGAAAAAAGAGGTCATTGTTCCCCTCTACTCATCACTCATTTAGACCCATTATAGAGTACAATGCCCCTTTTGGTATGTACCTCACAAGACATCTACAACAACTGGAAAGGCTGCAGAAATACCTCACAAAGAGGATTACCAGCCTCAAACAGATGTCCTACGCACACCATCTCAAAAACCTCCAGCTTTACTCTGTTGCATATCGCCTACTCAGAGGCGATCTCTGCCTAACATACAAAGCTATGTCAAACCTAGAACTGTTGGACATGCTCCACTTAAAGAAATCCCAATCCCTCTGAGCTACACGCTTTAGGGACCTAAACCTTGTCACCACAATAAGCAGAACATGCTGGAGTGATAGATTCCTGTCCCAGAGACTTCCCATACTCTGGAACAAACTACCTATCTATATCAAACAAAACTCCTCATTAGCACTCTTCAAGAAAAATCTTGATAATTGGATGGGAGATAAGAAATTCACCCCGTGGATAACTTCTGTGGCTCTGCTTGACAGGGGCAAAGGAAAATAATTTTATTGGGTGGCAAAAAACAGGGTACCATTTGGCTAGGCTTATACAGGCCCTAGGGCCAATAGCTTAGTACCTAATGATGAACCTATGAACCTATGAACTTACATATGTATTTATTTTTTCACATCAATAAGCATGTTTTTACTTGACTATTACCTTTTTCAAGACTTTGAGGTGATGCATTCTGAGTATTTGTACTAGTATTTCCCATGAACAAAATAGTTGAAATCTTATTTGTATTTTGTCTAGCCACTGTTTAAAGTTCTGCCACAATATGTTTTTCCTTTGCAGTTTTGTCAAAATGTATCTAGTTATGCCTTTCAGGATAGCACAAAGGTATTGAATGCAAACGCAAAAACACCTCAACCATTAGCTTCATAAGTTCATAAATTATTGTACTATGTTCTGGCCCAAAGCCTTTCTATAGGTTCATAGGTTCATAGGTAGGTACTAGGCTATCGGCCCAATGGCCTACATAAGCCTAGCCAACAAGGTTCCCTGGCTTATGCCACCCAAGAAAGTTATTTTCCTGTGCCACTGTTGAGCAGAGACACAGAAGTGATCCCCGGGGTGTATTTCCTATTTCCCATCCACTCATCAAGATTTATCTTGAAGAGTGCTAATGAAGAACTTTGCTTGACATAGATGGGTAACCTGTTCCAGAGTATGGGAAGTCTCTGAGACAGGAATCTATCCCTCCAGCATGTCCTGTTTATTGTGGTGACAAGGTTTAGGTCCATAGAGCATGTAGCTCGGAGGGATTGGGATTTCTTTAGTTGTAGCATGTCCAACAGCTCTGGGTTTGACATAGCTTTATATGTTAGGCAGAGATCACCTGGGAGTAGGCAGTATGCTATGGAGTAAAGCTGAAGTTTTTTGAGGAGGTCTGTGTATGGCATTTGTTTGAGGCCAGTAATCCTCTTTGTGAGGTACTTCTGTGGCCTTTCCAGCTGCTGCAGATGTCTTGTGAGGTACATTCCAAAAGGGGGGTTGTATTCTATAATGGGTCTAATGAGTGTCAAGTAGAGGGGAACAATGACCTCTTTTTTCCTGGATGAGAACCCTTTTTATCATGAGGTATGCCACGTAGAAGGACTTTCTGACTACTATGGCGATGTGACTATCAAAGGAGAACCTACTGTCCACCTGTGTCCCACGGTCACTTATCACACATTTGGTGTTAAGTAGATTGCTGCCTATGTAGTAGTACATGGGTACAGCATTTTTACCAAAGGGGATGACACTGCACTTTTTGGCACTGAGCTTGAGGCCATGGCTCTGACACCAGGCATCTGTCTCAGCGAGGCCCTTCTGTAGGATGTCCACATCATTTGGGTACTTGACTATGGCTCCTAGTTTGCAGTCATCTGCAAACTTTGTTAGCCAGAGGCCTTCTGTGTTAGCCTGTACTTCAGAGACATAGATACCAAACAGAAGAGGTCTCAGGATGGAACCCTGTGGTACTCCACGTGTCACTGCTTTGAGGTCAGATTTGGAGTCTGCAACTTTTACACTGTGGGTTCTGTCAGTGAGCCAGTTCCCAACCCATCTTGTGACATAGGGATTTATACCTAGTTTAGTGAGTTTAGCTATAATTTCAGAATGGGTGATGGTGTTGAAAGCCTTAGCGAGGTCAAGATAGGCTGTGTGAACCACCTTACCCTCATTTACAGCTTTGGTGATTGCCTCAAAGAAGTCAGTCAGGTTCAGGAGGCATGATCTGCCTTTCACAAACCCGAACTGGGTGGGATCCAGAGTTTGGAGGTTACCAATGTCTTTGTTATGAGTTCCATGATGATACATTCCATGGCCTTGCAGATCAGGCTCATCAGGCTAATAGGTCAATAGTTCCCAGGATCAGTGGTGGCTCCCCCTTTATGGAGTGGGATAACTGTTGCTGTGTGCCATTCAGTGGGCAGAAAGCCTGATGCGAGGCTATTACTGAACATGGTGCTTAAGTGGGGAGCCAGTTCATTCTGAAGTTCGTGTAAAATGCAGCCTGGGATGTTGTCCGGTCCCATGGATGCTGTGTTTTTGGCTTTAGAGAGTGCAGCTTTTACCTACATAGTTGTGATTACAGAGACTCCGCATTCTTCCTGTATAGATATGGGCCCTTTAGGGGGTGGGGGGGGTAAAGTTAGCATTGAACCTATCTGCCAGGATGTTGGCAATATCAGTTGGTTCTGTAATTTTCGTGCCTTTGTGCTGTAACTCAGAGCAGATCTGGGTGTTGCCATCGAGATTCTTGACATAGCTATAGAATGCTTTGTGGTTGTCCTTAGAATTAGTGGCAATTTTGTTTTCGTAGCTAGCTTTGGAAGATCTTATAAGGGATTTCAACTTTTTATTGAGGCTGACCAGGGAGCTCCTCCACTCATGGGATTTTACTCTCTTCCACAACAGTTTCTTCCTTCTGTTGCACAGTTTGTTTATGACAGGGGACCACCAGATTGGCTTCCTTTTTCTGGAGGATAGCGTCTTGGTTCTGTTTGGGATAGCACGATCCATTCACTCATGTAAGTGCTTCTAGAGTGCATTTGTGTAGGATTCAAGAACATCTAGGTCTCTCAGTTATGAAAATATGAACATAAATTTGAAAATATGAATAATAACCCGTGGACAAAGATTAATTTCTCCACTGCAGGACATCCTAGACTAACAATCTTAGCGTTATTCTGTTAATAATTCCATGATATTTGCAATACTGATGTTTATTATCTGTCAAGTCAGTTTCTTAAAGAAACCAGATTCAAAACAGTTTTGCAAGCCATAAGGCAGTGTAGGTATGAACTGGAGGGGGTCTCCTTCAGGAGACTGACTTTTCAGAAAGTCGAACTTCGTATGTTTCAGACCATGCGATCAACTTTCAGAAAAGTTGAAGCTTTTGTATGGAGATCACAGTTCAGTGGGGATCAAGGAATTTACCCTTTGCCCCACTGTAGTGCGATCTCAGAGTTGATATATATAATACACAGGAGGTGTGGGAGTGTAGTCCCCTGAATGGTGGGTGCAGGGGACTTGTCCCCCTGTAAAATTGTAGATTTTTCTTGTTTTGCTTAGTTCAACTTTCTAGAAAGTCAATCAGATGGTTTCAACCATATGAAGTCTGACTTTCTGAAAAGCCGATCTTCTGACACAGATCCGAAATGCAAGTATACAAAAAAGTTGTTTTAGGCTTGAGTGAGTTAATGTACTGACATCACATACCATAAATCCTACAGAAGACCATGCTACACCCTTGACAGCCACTGACTCAGGCTTCTGTGTTATGCTGCTGATAATGAACCCTGACTATATGTCCTTGTTATAATTTATCAGGCTATAAGCAAAACATAAATAAAAGTTCATTTGCACATAATCACCTCTTAAATTACTGATTTCCACAGACCAGCAAACAACAGATTGCTAACTCTTGGACATAACAGCTCCTAAGTATGAACTTAGAGTTGACTCTACAACTTATTTTACAGATTACTTTAAACAGTGTTAAAATTGCAATGAATAACTCCAGCATTGCGCATTGTTGTCCTTTGTCATGTCCCCAACAAATAAAACACTATGCAGCTTTTTAACACTCCATTCAGCTATCCAGTTTTTATGTAATTAACATTTCTAGATACAGATGTGACATATCTGCTTGATAATTGATTCTGTAACTGCAAAGTGCATTTCTGTTTATCTTTGAGGCACATGCATCTCTTCACTAAGTAGACTTGCCTTAGCTGTAATATTTGTTTTATGCAGAGATCTCATCCACAATGAGCTTAGCACTGATCTACAATGCATACTGACCATAAGCCCTGCTGCTTTCCAACATGCACATCCATAATTTCCACATTGCCAATGGGGTTCGCATCCAGCAATGCCAACTAAGCTTTGATCTTACTAATTGGTTATCTGATGAATATTTGTTACAGAGAGTGCAAGATATGAAGGCTTCCAACTAGGACAGTAATTTGGAGATTGTCATATGTAACTGACCGTGCTTCATTTTTGAGCAGAAAATTAATTTCAGACAGTATTAGACCTCAGACATTAAATTATCTAACTTTTCAAAGTTACTTCCAAAATTCTGGTCTGGATTCATTACCCAGTGTGGTTATTAATTCATCTATGACCAAGAAACCCCCCCAGTATATCTCATTTCCTTACAGCTCTCTTTTAAAACATTATTTCACTTACAGTGTAATATCTAATTTCATTGCTTCTATAACTTGCACATAGAATAATTACCCACTAACCAGATTATATGATTTCATTTAGTTTAATTTCAAGTTTTAAATGACAGTATTAATAAATTTTCAGTGGTTTACATAATGAATTTTACTTTATCAAATTAAATGTTTAAATAAAATGTAATAGCAGTAATAAATTACCTTAATATATTAAACTCATCTCATAATATTAGTTCAGCAGTAGTTACAGTACTAAAGCATCCTAAATATAATTAGTTTGCACTTTTGTACCAATCCTAAATATAATTAGTTTGCACTTTTGTACCAATCTAATTTTAGCATAAAATGTTAACAGATAGAGATCAAGTACAGAAATAAGAATTTTAAGGAAGTCAATGCAATTTTTAAAGTCTCTATTTAATTCAGAGCACTAAACATGCAATATTAACAGCAATAGATGGTAATTTATTTCAGAGGGTTAACGCTACTTAATACCAACAGGTTTTGTCATACAATTGTGTTCTGTCATGCCCTTTCACTAACTGAGGGATTCTGAGCAAGTCATTTAAGCAGAAAATGGCCTTTGGTCATCCCTAATCAGTCAATAATTATTTAATGAAAGCAAACAAACAAACAGGTATGCAAAGAAATGCCTTCATCTATATCACATTTTTATTAGCTGTAAAATATATTACAGGTGCTTAGACCAAGCAGCGTCTCTATCAGCTGCTTAACAAAGGTCTATTTTCAAGCATGGGCACCTCTTATTTATTCAGTAGAACTTGTATGGCTAGCTGTGCAGGACACATCCAGGACAGTTGGTTAAGCCAATTCCCAGAACTGTACTTTGTTTAATACTCCTGCAGAGGATTGGGGAAATCAGAAGGAAGGCACAGAAGATGCTTACCTTTAAGTCATCTATGATGCCAGCATTCTTTTGCAAAAACATCTGAGTGAGCTAGCCAGGCATTGTGTGTGTGTGTGTGTGTGTGTGTGTGTGTGTGTGTGTGTGTGTGTGTGTGTGTGTGTGTGTGTGTGTGTGTGCATGTGTGTGTGTGCATGTGCACGCGAACATGTGTGTGTGTGTGTGTGTGTGTGTGTGTGTGTGTGTGTGTGTGTGTGTGTGTGTGTGTGTGTGTGTGTGAAGGGTACTGGCCACTGCTAATTCAACTGTCATAATTTGAACTTTTCATCCTATTTTTTATGCAAGAAATAAAGCTTATTTATAGTTTCCTGATTACATTCATCTTTGTCCCAATTCTGCATTGACAAAGCTTGTACCTTTTCCCTGTACACTGCTAATGTCTCCGGCCTGTAGCCCCTACATTCTCTCATTAATGGCCCTACTGTGCTGTGAACACTGTCTGACACTTTCATAGGTTCACAGGTACTTACTAGACTATCGATCTGTGAAGATCTTAGAAGGCCTAGCCCTGCATTCTCATTATTATTATATTTTGCAATATCAGTCCCCAAAGACTGGTCACACAAGTATATTTTGGGTACTAGCATGTTTCCCCTATCCAAGAGGGCCATGGTGCTAAACCAGGGATGAAGTTTTATTTATTTATTCATCCAAGTTACATTTGAAGAGAAAATACTCTGATTTACATGAAGGGTAAGATGGTTGCATAGAATGTCATTCTCTATAATACATCGCTATCCCTCCAGCATATTCTGTCAGTCTTGTAGCACAGATTGAGATCCCTTGAGCAGCTGTTTCTGATACCAGTAATCTTCCAAATGTGTACTAGGTCTGTCAGAACAGGGTCTGTTGAGGATCTATACATGAGGCAGAGGTTACCAAGAATAGACACAAGGCTTTGAGATGGGCTGCATAGTTTTTTTATGATTTAGGTAAGCACTGTGGTCAGTCTTGCTCTGACAGGTATTTGATCAGATACAAACTGAAAGTGGCATTATACTAAATTATCAGCCTGGATCTGCAATGCCATACCCTTTGATATAAGTTATGTGATACAAAAAGGACTTTCTAATGATAGTGGATATGTAGGATCAAAGGACAATTCACTGTCAACATAGCTTCCCAAATCTGGTGGTGGTCAATGTGATGGTTACAAAGGGAGTCATTCTTGCTGAAGGATATGATCATACATTTCTTGGTATTGAGTTTCAATCCATAGTTTTGGCACCAACTATTTCTATTTTTGAGCCTTTTACTAACAGGCAAATTACACAGTGGTATAATTTAGATGGAAGAGTTTATCTATGTTGCCGGAGTGTGGGATGGTGTCAAACATCTTTGCAAGATCCAGATAAGCAGAGTGCATAAATTTGCCTTAATCCATTGTTTCAGTGACTTTTTCAAAGAATGAACCAGGTTAAGGAGGCAGGACCAGCTCTGGCAAAGCTGAACTAGGCTGGCTAGAGAGTCTGTATGTCACTTATATCCCTATTTATTAGTTCCAGTGTGATCTTTTTCATACCTTTTGCTGATGAGGCTGGTCAATCTTATGGGTTTGTGAAAACCCAGATCCATTGTAGCTCTGACTTTCTGCAATGGAATGACTGTTGCTGTGCTCCATTTATGTGGCACAAAACTTTTTTGAATCTAATGTTGAATAACCTCTGCATGGGGTTTGACAGTTCATATTTCAGGTTAGCCAGTAGGGAGCCTGGTATGTTATACATCCTAATTGACATAAGTGGTCTTGGCCTTAGATACTGCCTTGAAAACTTGTTCCTGGGGAAATTGGGGGATGGAGGAGTAGATGTGGATATTTAATATGATAATCTTTGCGGAGAGAGGGGGTGAAGTTGGAAATGAATTTATCTGCTATTCAATGGGCTATGTCCTCTAGGTCTGAGTATGTGATACCATTTATTATTAGCTCTGCCCATTGCAGAGCATTGTTTCTGAGATAGTTAAAGAATATTTTGTGTTCATCTTTTACCTGGGTGACTATTTTTATCTTGTATTTGGATTTATTGATTTGATCAGGCTTTGGAGTCCCTCGTTTATTTAGCAAGAGCATTTTTGGCTTTTTGAATTTAGATTTATTTTTGCATGCAGTGATTTTTTTATATAATACAGCCTGTTTATTTTTGAATGTTGTATTGTGTTTATTTCTGAGAGGACAGATATGCATCTATGCAACTACTTACATGTAGTGAGCAAAACAAAAAATAAGTGGTTAAGGTAAACTGTGCTTCCAAAATCCAGCCAAATAGCATAAAAACACTGGAAGCAACAGACCAAGGCTACAAAGTAAATAAGACGTGAAGTGGCTTGGTCCACGAAAGCACTCACCGTTTGTTTATTGTGGAAATACATTTTTGTATTCTTTTACTTTGCAGCCTTGGTCTGTTGCTTCCAGTGTGTTTATGCTATCTAACTACTTACATGTGTATAGAACTTGGTAGTAAAGGTGTCTCCATAAGCAGTGGGACTGTTGAGGTGGAAGGGACTTTTGGATTTAGTCAGGTCATCCTTCAGTTGTTGTAGATTCATTTTTCCATAGTCTCAAAACACTGAGGTATTGGAGGATGCTTCTGGCTTCAGACTCAAGATGAATGTGACTGATTTGTGGTCTGATTTGACCAGGGAGGAAGTTACATTAGGAGGGTAGTAGAGCTGTCCCATATTGGTAAGGACCAAGCCCAGAATGTTATCTATCCTGGTTGGAATGTGCTTAACTAGACCAGATAGTTTGTACTGATGAAGTCCAGAAATCTCTAGGGATGCATTTTGAGGATGTATGAATCTCCCAGTTCATGGTGGGATAATTAAAGTCTCCTAAGAGAATGTATATTGGCTTAATAAACAGGGACGTCATAGGAGGTATGGGCTGAGAGGGGCATAGAGAGGTTCCTGTAATTAGCTATGATGTAATAAGGGGGGTTTGTTTGCAGTAAATTGGATGTGTAGGAGTTCCAGTCATTATCTTATCTAAAGAGCCTGGAGGTGATATTTTTTTTAAAGACAACAGAGACACCTCTACCTTTAGTGCCTACTTCTAATGCAGTGTACAAGTGATAGTCACTGAAGCCCCCCACTGATGGAGTGTTTTCACATGTCCTGAAGCAGGTCTCAGTAATGATATCTATATCTCTATTTTCCAGGGTAAGTAGTGCATGTAAGATGCAGCATTTTTTGCAAAGGTTCCTAGAACAGAGCAGTAGTACCTTAATGTGCTTAGAAGTCTGGCTTTGTGTTAAAAAGGCACAATCATGGTGTATGATATTTTAGCCAATATATGGAACTGGGTGGAGAGATGAAGTCCATTCCTGCATAGATCTTTGGACTGTCTACCATCTATTCCCAGGGTGATATATGTTGCACTCTGTTACAGTGACATCAGAATTTAAGCCAGTTGTTGAAGTCAATTATCTTTTGCTCATATTGTGGCATGATGGTAGAATACTGTTCGGTGCTAGGTTCATACCTGCCTTAGCCATATATTCCGAATCCTCCATCTTGTTTCTCTTCATATAGTCCAGGGATGTGCATCTCAAGTCATTTACACTCACATGTACAATAACTGTGTTATGTGTGTACTTTTGGTGCAGTGACTTGAATGTTCATGTAATGTGGTGAATCCCAGTGCCTAATAGGCAACTGACTGTGACCTTGTCTTTACACAAACTGGTGAGTAGTACATAGTTGTGTGTCACTGTGGACACACCTATGACAAGGACATTTTTATGTGGGGTGCTTTGCCTTATGTGTTTTTGGACTGAGTCTGCATGTAACTCCTAGATGTATGTTTCATGATAGGTGTTGTCTATAATGAGTGTTTGTGAAGTTATTGCGGGTACTTATTTCTTCAGTTAAATTTAGGAGGCCTCTCTCGTTTAGATAAGTTACTTCTAAGTGCCTCAGCATATGTAGGTTTATGTGATTGTTCTGAGGTGTTTGAGATTGGTTTAGTGTGGTGTTGTATGGTGTTGACAACGTTGCTATTTGTATTGGCTTCATGTGAAAGCTTTGCCACCAATAAAATGTTACTCCATCTCTAACACACAGTAGCAGATTATTTAAGTAGTGGGTAGTTGTTAGTAAACATGAGTCAATTGCTACATAATCTCAGGATGCCCATTTCAACCAAGATGGCTACAGCAACAGTTGGAAAATGCAGATTTGTAGTTCTAGTTGTTTACCCAAGTGGACTGGAGGGGGAGTAGTGCCTACGAGTTCACTTGCTTAGCTGGTGTGCTACTTGTCTACATGAAGAGGAATGAGCCACTTCAAGCAAACCCAAACCAAACATGGCTAAGACATGAACAGTGTTGTGCAAATGTAGGCAACTTATAATAATAAAGAAATACAAAAAAATAAAAAATACATGAGCACACTGACCAGTACCAAAACTGTACAACTCAAAGTTCTACAAGTAATCAGTGGTATAGAAAGAGTTTAGTTCTTCCTCTATTCCCACAAAAGTTTAAACCAAAGCAAATCTGACTTGGATCACAATAAATGTCAAAAAATAAGTGCAGAGCTATTTCTGCAACTCAGGAAAAAATGCAAAACTACTTACCCTAGGTGTTTCTAGAATGGTAGTTAGTCAAATTTGGTGTAAACAATTCTCAATCAGTCTCAGTCAGTCACAGTTGCTTAACATTGAGCAGCTCTGAATAAGTAGCACAAGGCTGCACAAATATGAGCAGCTTTTAATAGCAGAGAAATATAAAAAAATTCAAACAAGCCCACTGGCCAATAGTAAAACAGCACTACTCAAGGTTCTACAAGCTATCATAGGCTTAGAAATGACATAGTTCTTCCTCTGCTCCTATTAGAGTTTAAACTAAAGGAATTCTGATTCAGATCACAATAAATGTGTATATATATATATATATATATATATATATATATATATATATATATATATATATATATATATTAGTAAAAGGCTATAAATGAGTGCCTTTGAAGTGAATTTGTAGGAAGGGTCTATATACTAGAACAGTAGGATGAGCAAATGTTAAAAGAAATATGAGGGGGAAGGGGTAAACCTTCTAGGCAGTGTACTGTGCATTAGGCAGGTAGGAAGATAAGAAGAAGGGATGTAGTGCACTGTGCATTAGGCAGGTAGGAAGATAAGCTGAAGGGGAACTTGAGTTTATTTATCTATTTAATATTTGTTTACCGAGAAACGTTGACTGGGACAGAGCCATTTTTCAGTGGAGGCCTGGGAAGGGATGCTCCAGACGCATGTTTTTGGAATGTGGGAGGAAACTGGAGCACCCGGAGGAAACCCAGACAACTGAAGGGAGGACATGCAGACTACACACAGAAGGCACCCCAGCCAAGAATCACACCATTGAACCTCTTGCTCTGAGGTGACAATGCTAACAACTGCACCACTGTGCCACACTTTGGCCATCTAATGGGAAGAAACGCACAGCTTGATCAACTAGCTCTTACCAGTATATGAAAATGTGATGAGTCTGGGAGGAGTTGAAATACTGGTGGGCTGGGTGGGCATTCAGTATTATGGATCTATGGAATACAGAGGGAGGGGAAAGTATTTAGCTTACACAACTGACACTTTTATGATTGCTGACAACAGCAATGAAAGAGGAGAAGGAGGGACTTTGGTAGTCACATTATTAGAGGCCATTCAATACAACACCTTTTCTGTAAATTTCCAGGTAACATCCATAGCACCTTATGGTGTCCAGTTCTTTTTTGGGGCCTGGCTTCATTATTTAAGTAACTTAGGAGTTAATAATGGGCACTTTTAGAAAAGGCAAGGAGTTATTAACTAATTGCCACTAAGATTGTTACTCTATGATGCCCTGCAGTAAAGAAATGAATCATTGCCACTTATTATTTATATTTTCATATTTATATTCATTTTCATATTTTATACTACGGTGGTGGTGCTGCGGTAGCGTTGTCTCCTCATAGCAAGATGTAGTTCCGTTCGATTCTCAGCTAGAGCGTCTTCTGTGTGGAGGCATACGTGAATGGGGCGTGCCTTCATTGAAGGTTGTGCGTCAGGGCTGGTAACCTGGTACGTCAAAATCCACTACCAATCATTAGCGGACCGGATTTCTGCTGTGGCGACCCCTAACCGGGAAAAACTGAAAGACACAAACAAATATTAATTTTCATATTTTCATATCTGAGACACCTATATGCTATTAAGGGCTGTGGTGTTAAATGCCATGGAGGGAGAGTGGGAAATTCATCATTAATGTCCATTTATATCACACTATACTGGAGATAATTGCTATTTTTTAATAGTAATAATGACAACAGGCAATATTTCATAAGTACTTAATAGTTCAAAAACTAAGTGACTTACAAACTATTTCATGACATCAGATAAAAACTATTTCATGACATCAGATAAAACATAAGACGATGGTGAAGAAACTGACTTTGATATTTGCACTGAAGTTGCACATCTTGAGGGATATTCAGAGTTTTTTATATTGCTAAGTTTACAATTAAATATATGTTGTCATTTTTTGGTAAATATCTACGAAGTATGCTCTCAAAGAGAAATTTCTTATTGTTGTGTAAAAGCTTATGTCTGGTTAACTCAAGTGTTCTAACAATATATGTCTAAGCTGTACAGTTTCCAAGATAATGACAATTTGTAAAAGGTTACAAAAATATAATTATGGGTTTGTATGCATCATAATGTAATATAATATAATATAATATAATATAATATAATATAATATAATATAATATATTATACCATGACCCCCCCAAAACGTGCACGCTGATTGGCCAGCGTGCACATTGTAAATCGAGTTATACTAATGGAAAAAGGTCCGGTCGCCCAGACTTTTTTCCATTAGTATAACTCTACTTTTAAAACACTGTCTCGCTATGTTAAATGGGTTTAACATAGCGAGACAGCTTTAAAATAAGCAACAGAGATCTCCGTTGCTTATTTTACAGCTGTCTCGCTATGCTAAACCCATTTAACATAGCGAGACAGGTTTTAAAAAAAAGCAACGGAGAAAGCAGGATCTCCATTGCTTTTTTTACTGTTTCGCTATGTTAAATGGGTTTAACATAGCGAGACAGTTTTAAAATAAGCAACGGACAGCTCTGTTGCTTATTTTAAAGCTGTCTCGCTATGTTAAACCCATTTAACATAGCGAAACAGTAAAAAAAAAGCAACGGAGATCTTGCTTTCTCGTTTTGCTCAACTCTGATGTACTGCGCAGGCGCGGTACATCAGAACTACCGCAGATGCCAGACATCTGCGGAAGGGCAGTAAACAGGCATTATACTATGCCATTATTTAAGAAAAGTAATAGTTTCTTTTCTTAAATAATGCCATGGTATAATAGCAATAACCCACTTCTGGGTGTGGGTAATGCTGTATTTACCACGGTTGGCTTTGTTTGGTCCTCGGGCTTGCCTCGGGACCAAACCACGCCAACCGTGGGTAAATCCAGCATTACCCACACCCAGGCGTGGGTTATTGCTATAATATAATATAATATAATATATTTAGGGAAAGACTATGAATGCACTGACTATTATCACTGTAAATAACACCCCTTATTGATAACATTGCTATTTAAACAGTTTGTATAGCTTTAATTGTTCACAGAATAGTTGCATGTGTTTATCTTATGATTTTTTAAGTTTTTTTTTCAGAAAATGTATTGGAATGCAACAATGTGTGTAAGTTGCTTGAGGTTTGAAATTCCACACCTCATATGTATTAATGAGTTAAAGGGTAGAAATCAGATACACTGGCTTTTAAAATTACATCAGGATCAGGGTGGGATGGTTGTTTGAAATATATTCACAGAAGTGGCCTTAATTCAGGCTACCCATAATGGACAACAGCAAACTCTAGGCCCAGTGATGTACAGGACTGAAGAAAAAATGGCAGAAGAAAGTGATCCAGCCAGCAAAGTAGATGTGTAACAAGTCACATGAAACCAAGCACAACAAACTCGTAGCCCACAATGCCACTCTCACAAAGGCAGCACACTACTGATGTAGCCATTCTAGCTGTTTGAACAAACTGTTTTAGCTAAAGAACAAAATAATGCACTTGCAGAACATTCAACCGAGATATCAGACACAAAACTTTGCTGCCTATAGTGTTACAGGCCTATTAGCTGGCTAAGAAAACTGTTTAGTTAAAGAAGAAAATTATGCACTTACAACAAAATGTTTTAAAAATGATTCTGACAGAATATTCAAATAAAGCAAATGTAATACAGTTTACATTCCTGGTCCAGAGATACTCAGGAGATTGATTTATTTTGTTTAAAAATGTATCCACAGAAGTTGTATTAATCCTGGCAAGCCACAGTGGACAACAGCAAACCTAGTGCCCAGTAATATACAGAACTGAAGAACAAAGGGCAGGAGAAAGCAATCCAATCAGGTCTATATCAAACCAGGAGAAGCCAGACACAACAAGCCTGTAGCTCATGACCTTACTTTCACGAAGGCAATGTACTTCTGTTCAGTCATACTAGCTGCTTGTATGACCTTACTCTCACCAAGGCAATGTACTTCTTTCAGTCATCCTAGCTGCTTGTACAAACATTTTTGGCAAAGGAGCAAAATAATGTAGTTACAGAAAATAAACCAGCAGGACTCTACCAAACTAGAGATGAAATCAGACACTAAACCTTGCAGCCCACAGTACTATATGCCTAATAACTGGCTAAGCAAACTGTTTACTTTAAATTTTCACAGGGCTGCTGCTTTGCCTTGTGCTATTTTAATACAATTTTCTAGAAGTGGTTCTCTGTCTACCCCATCTCTTTTTTTTTCTACTGCCATGCATTGTAAGCACACTCACTCAGCACACATAGAGATGTACAATTTCTGAGGGGAGAGGGGGAGAGAGAGAGAGAGAGAGAGAAAGAGAGAGACAGAGAACAATTATAACCTGATTTTGTATTTGTACACTTAGTAGTGATGGATGACGGCCTTATCATTTCACTTTGGGCCTCTTTTGATGTTTTTTTCACTCTGCTTCCTATCCCTCTCTATAGTCTGTTTTGTATGAAAAAAAATCAAACTTCTTAAAATAACTGTGTAATAAATTAATTTTATTCTTGTACTGTCATTTATGAGTTGTTTAAGATTCTGAAATGAATAAAGGTCAAAAACATTTCATATAATTCTCATGAATACTCTTCAAATATATAAATAAGAAAATATCTTTAAAAATAGCTGCAAAATGTCTATGCGTACTCTAAATATTGTATTGTAGTAAAAAGTGTAACCATTTGAAAACCAAATAAATAGACTGAGACACAGAAATGTTTTTAATACCCTTAAACTGATAAATACTGCTAGCGGTTGTTCAGGGGATCTGCAGTATTTGAAGAGCAGGGTGATGCTTATTTAAAAATAATTTTTATAGAAGAAAGCCTTAGTGAATTAGCCACACAGTCATTTTTTAAGTATTAATGTAAGATATCACTCTTTGTTTGTAACCTATAGCCAGCATGCAATGTTATCAACCTGGACAAGTAAAGAGCATGTTTAAATAAGAATGAACACAAAAAGCAAAACACCAGACGTTAGGTTAGGGCCACTTCTTAAGTTTTATACTCTGTCTTTTATTAACATTACAGTCTGGCTAGTTTTGATGCATGACAGAAATTCTTTATTATTTTGTGAAGCTGTTAACAGGCTTCATCCTACATCTCTGAGTTTGATTGCTACATGCTTTACTTGAATGCTATGATACTATGTGCAAGCCACTGATCCAGGCACTGATTCTCAGAGAGATAGGGAGATGTCAGGGGCTGATGTATATGACAGTGTTATGCTTTGACTGTAACTTCCAGTCTGAAAGGGAAGTTGGCATAATGGTTAAGATATTTGTCTTATAGACACAATGTCCAGGGTTTAATTCTCACATGGGTTAACTGGCTAGGCTTAAATCTACCTCTGGGGTTTCCTCCTTTGTCTTCTTAGATATGGGTTACAGGGGCCAATTTAGTGTCTACCCATAACAGACACTCTTGGAAACAAGGGTTAACTTGGCTAGGCTAGTAAGGGCCCTAGAGTCATTAGCCTAGTAACCTCCTATGAAAGCTAAGAGGTGTCTGGTGGTCACTATTCCAACAAGAACTATTTGATGAGTCTTAAGACCAGTGCAAGGCCAAATCAAGGGACTTGTACAAAGTGCAACACCTTATATATGTATTTGCTTGTGTAACTCAGTGGATATGAAATGCCAGAGGTAATACTGTACCTTAAGATAGTCTGCTAACCAAATTAGTACATCTCAGTAACCTGAGTTGTTGTTGTGTCTTTCGGCTTTTCCCGGTTAGGGGTCGCTACAGCAGAACTCCGGTCTGCTAATGATTGGCAGTAGATTTTTACGTGCCGAGTTGCTGGCCCTGATGCACAACCTTCAATGAAGGTACACCTATTCACGCATGTCTCCACACAGAAGACGGTCTAGCTGAGAATCGAACAGGACAACGTCTTACTGTGAGGCGACAATGCTACCGCAGCACCACCACTGCAGTATCTCAGTAACCTGAGCAATATTTCTAAAATCTGCACATGTACATAACGGGTTCTGCCTCATAATAAAATTAATTTTGTCACCTGAACATCTACTAAAAATTACACTACACATCTGACTACATTTTTTTACCATAATTTATTGACAGGACCACAAATCACCACTAATTATATTTTTGCTATTCAGCCATATAAAATAAATCTGTCTGTCTTATATTTCCTGTTATACTTGTTCTTTTTTCATTCACTTCTATTTTTGTTTAATCTACACCTTCTATCTCTTTGATTTACACCTGTGTTTTATTTCCTTATCATATTCCGTTACCTTTTAACCTGATCCTGTCCTATCTACCTTTCATTAGAAGGGACAGAGGTGCCAAGACAAAGAAATTGACTACTAAATAATCTTTAAAAATCATGATACAGTTACAAATGCTGCCTACAATTTCCCAAATTGAGAGTAACGTATTTTTATGTTAATATTTTCTGACTTTATTCGCTGTTAACATATAACATCAACATCTATATTCAAAATAAATGATAATTAAAAAAGGTATTACTTAAAAAATAATAAAAAGCAGCAGTTATTCTAAATGGAAATGGTATTAATAACTAAAAGCTATCAGTGCATATAAATAATCTGACTCTGTTACTCACCTGTGATGCACGGTTAGAAAGCATGGTTAGTTCATACTTTAGATTCATTTATCTGGTTGACAATGGACTGCATAGAAGACAAAAACAAATACCAATATTATTATAAGGGACAAAAGCTTTTGATCATATAGGGTATAATTTTTTAGTAAACTTATGCACAGAATATTTCTACAATCTCTTAGTATAGGAATGTATTTTCACGAAAAGCATATCAACTCTAAATTATGAAGAATCAGACTAATTAGTTATT
Organism: Protopterus annectens; assembly: GCF_019279795.1. Taxonomy (NCBI): domain Eukaryota; kingdom Metazoa; phylum Chordata; order Ceratodontiformes; family Protopteridae; genus Protopterus; species Protopterus annectens. The sequence continues at coordinate 174,041,498 of NC_056751.1, forward strand.
GGGATATATGACATGTAAAATGTTTGCTGCCAATTAAGATAGCTGACCCAGACTTGATGGAGAAAGTGCAACACCTTTTTCCCCTATATCACAAACTCTAAAATGTTTCACCTAAAGGACTTTTGAAGAAACTCTGAGTAAATCTTTATTGCAGGGAACACCCCCCCCCCCATGTGGGAGGTGCTCACCACACCCCACACCCCAAAAGTTAAATATACCAACTCCAAGGTTGAACAAAAATGTAGAAAATAACCAAAGATGCAATTGGGCCTTCTGGAATCACCACACTTATAAGATAAAATGTCAGGTTTGGTGCTTTCATCTCTGTTTATTTCAAACTTCATCAGAACTATGGCAATAAGTTCAATAAGCATTTAAATAACTTTGGAGACCATCACATGACTCCCAGTTCCACTCACTTAAAGTAACAGACATATATAAATCAAACAGATAGTCATAAATCATTGGCTGATCTATTTAAATGAAAGCCTTGTAATATCCCACATAATATTAATCTTACCTACAGTATATAAGTTGCCATTATTGTTTTACCTTTGCTTTCTCACCCTGTATTTTTACAACTTGGCTGCTTTTAATTTTAAATCACTTGTTATATTTAAATTGTTTTTTAAAGCTGGAGGTTGAAAGGAATTCATCCTCAAATGCCATTTTAATTCTATATTATCAAGAATATTTTGCCAGTCACCTCCCCTCTCATCAGGAATTACCCTGTTAATTATCAAAAACTTAAAACATTGAAAGGTGGTGCAATTTTGTGTATGCCTACATAAAGCACCAACCATGTTTTTCTTACAAATAATGTAATGACATCGGTAAATACATGCTCTAAGACTCTTCTCTGTTGTGTCCATATAGAAGGCAGGACAACTGGTGCAGACTGCCAAGTAAATCACCATGTTTCTCCCACAGTTGTAATGTCTTCCACCCTTTAGTATTTTACTAATAACATTACCATCCTCTATAATTGCTCCACATTAATGCATGGGCATTTTGCACATCGGTCAGTTTTTGTGGTTATTTAACACCCAAGCCAAAGGTATTCCTTTTTGCTGAACTCATGTCATACTCTCATATTTTCCTTTAAATTAATAGATCTAAAAATGCAGGTTATTTTTCCATTCTGCTTTAAAAGAACTATTAAAAGCAAAGTTGTTCTCTGACCATATCAAAAGTAAATTCAAAAAAATGGGGGTACATGACACCCCCATAGCTACATTGACCTGTTTAAAATACTCACTTTCTAAATAAATAAACATCTCATTCAACTTCAGATCAGTAGTTGAAAGTTTCTTAAAATCAGTTATAGTTTCAATAAACCATTCCATTACTGTTTTCGTTTGTATTACTGTGAATAAATTTGTGACATCAACTGTCACAAACAAAATGTCAGCACTAAATTCCACATTATTTAAGAATTCAAAAAGTTGCATGGATCTTTTAATAAATGTTTTGTGATATTATATAAATATTTATTTTAACTTTTGCATCAACAAATTTAGCTAGAGGTTTGGTTTTAGATGACGAAACTATAGATCTTAAAGGAGGGTCAATGACATTTGCGTGAATCTTAGGAATGACAAAAAGAGTAGGTATTCTTGGTTTTTCCACCATAAAAAAATGATATAAATTATCAGATTTAGACATTTGTTTATATTGGTCTGATTCCATTAATATATTATTCATTCTACTAACAATCAACCCAGTCCATTCACCAACCCAACCACCTTGTCAAGTTTCATTAGTTTAATATTTTTATTGCCTGTGACTTCCTTAAGCAAAATTCATTACTTGTTATTTAAATTATAATATCTCTTGAGCACCTTTGTGGAATCCAAGTCCTGAGATAACTTTCTCAAAAGTTACACAGTCAGGATGCATGGGAGGGTTATATACACCCTTTCTCATAAGTTTCAACTCAGGATTATTAATACTAGAACTGTTTTGAAACAAAATTGAAAATTTAAATTCTGAACAAATAGTTTTAAATCAAATAATGTATCCACCAGATTTAATCTGGTAGAGGGCACAAAAGTCAAACCCTTCTCAAACAGCAAAATATGTTCATTAGTTATTTCCACTTGACTAAAATTATAAGTGTTAAAATTATTTTGCTTCATAGTCACAGTACCCATTTCATGTTTTTTCCTTCTTTTATTTGTCCTCTTCCAAGGTGTTGTTCATTGATTTTTGTTGATGTTCTTTGTTGAATTGTAATGGTCTCCCTTCTCTTGGATTCATGGATCAGTACTAGGCTAACGGCCATTGTGGGCTATATTAAGCCTAGCCAATTATCCCATGTGAGAATCAAACCCTACACCTTGTGTTTGTAAGGTAAACATCATAACCATTATGCCAACTTCCCCCTTCCGCCAACTTCACTGACCTGAGAGGTCCTGAAAGCTTGTTCCTGTTCCTGGTCATCAGTTTCCATTTTATCACCAGTAGTATTGTTATAATTATGATGTGTCATCTTCTCCTGTTTGTAATTCAAATGATATACTCTTTTATTTTGATAATCCAGACTATCCCTTACTAGTTCCTTTTCTTCCCTTATCTTTTCAGTATATCTTTGCATTTGCAATCAGTTTTACAATACAATTCTTCAAAAGTGAATCTGTGAACTTTAAAAGCCAAATCCTCATGTAAGTGATACCTTGAAGGTCAAATATCTCCATTAATTCACTATGCAACACAAAATCGTCCTCCATTCCATTCAGAAAACACCACATCCTAAGGTGTTTCAGAATTTGGTTATACTAAATTCTCTCCTTAAAGAAGAAATTGTCTGACTATAAAGATTTGTATTTGAACAATTTTTATCTATTATCACTATCTGTTTTGAAACTGAATCAAATTCACAATGGACCACTCTGATAGACATCGCTATGGGCTGTCCAAGCTGTCTTTCCCATTTCAGCTATGTACTCACATTAGGAGAGTCACCTCTAACTGTAGAAAAGGGAATTCTCTGCTGTCAGTGAACGTGTTTTTGTTGAAACATTTTCTTTGAAACAGGAGTTGCTGAAACTGCTGTCAATCTACTGACAGGCTCGTGACAAAGCTTGCTTTGAGGTATATTGGCTGGCTTCATTATGTCTTTATGCTGGATCTAGTCCCAGTGCTGCAAACGTCCACCTAAATGTGGGTTGTCATGAACAATGGTGATTCAAGAATGTCATCACACCCAACACCACTAGTACATCGAAGGTTTGTAAATAACTTATATATGTATATAATGAGAGGGGGGTGTTGTTCAAGATGACCAGTATAGTCAACAAAAGGCTTGAAAAGAGCACACCAGAAAAATTCCCATGCATAGACTACCTGTGGAGCCTCTATCATCACAGTCTGCATGTGTATAAATTTTACCTCTGGCAGTGACTCCTGAAGGGTTAGTGCTAATATAACTCCTCCCTGTGCACCCACTATTCTAGGATATTTAGCACAATGTGCACATGTAGGAAGGTGGTTAAATGGCTATACTGCCTTAGCATATATGACATCTCAGAGTTCAGTATGTATGTGGTTATCCCAGTGCATGCACAACATCAAACTCAGACCATAGAATAGTGACATGGATGTCAGTCACCCAAAACAATTAGGCTTAACTAGGCATCATGACCGGGTCACCTTATTTGTCCCTAAATTATTCTGTATGCAGAACAACAACCACAAGCTAGAAACAAATATGGAATAGCAGGCTGTCTCAAGACTAGTATTGGCACCCTTCTTGTTCAAATTATATGCTGAATATATTATGTAAAATGCTGAGTTAAATGAAACAGATGCTGCAATCAAAATTGCTGGGAAAAATATTATTAATTTCATCTCAAAGATTATACTGCATGGATGGCTAAAGTAAAGAATAGTTGAAAAGATTTTTGATGAAGTTAAAAGGAGAAAGTTCAAAAACTGGTTTGTTATTCAATATCAAAAATAAACCCTGAAATGATGTCACCCAGAATTATAAATTATTTTGTAAACTAGATTGGGAAGATGTGGAGACTTTTGACAAATTTTTATTTTTCAGGGCTCAAAAGATCTGTGCAGATGACGATTGTAACTATGAGATTAAATGACTTTTACTTTTTGGAAAGAAAGTTATGGCAAATCTGGACAAGATTTTAACTAGCCACGATATCAAATCAACAAAAAAGGTTCATATAGTCAAAGCTGAGGGTTTCCTAGTAGTAAAATATGGCTGAGAGAGCTAGCTATTTGTAAGCCTATGCACCACAAACCTTATGCTTTTTAACTCTATCATTGGAGAAAATGTTTAAGAATTACATGGACTACAAAAAGATTGAACCAGGGGTTACTTAAGGAAATACATCCAGTTCACTGGCAGACCTGATAGCAAAACTGAAACTCAGATAATTTGGATATGTAATGTGAAGACAAGATTCACCAGCGAAGACACTGATGCTGGAAAAGATTGAAGGCAAAAGGAAAAAGGAACAGCAGTGGATAAGGTGGATGGACAGTATTACTGAAGTAATAAATTTGAATTTGCAAGAACTTTAAGAAACAGTTCCTGATGGTCAGGCATGATGTGCTAAAGTCTTCGATGTCACAAAGAGTAAATTTTGACAAACAACTAAACAACATCTATCATTCTCCACAACAGTAAGTCAGTGCTATACCGTTGTTAAGATTGGCAAACTCTGTAAACATGTATAAGTCATCCAGACACAGAAAAGATGTAAGACAGCATCAAATGGTAAAGGAACATAATATGGTGCATTATGTGCTATACTAAGAAAACTATTTATAGCATACCAGCATGAAGTCAATCATGTAACCCAACATCACCCACCATGAAGTCAGACTTGCAACCTGACATCATCCACCATGAAGTCAGACATGTAATCCAGCATCATTCACTGAAGTCAGACATGCATCCTGGCATCATCCACCATGAAGTCAGTCATATAACCCAACATCATCCACCACTGAAGTCAGACATGCAACCAGGCATCATCCACCATGAAGTCAGACATGTAACCCAGTATCATCCACCATGAAGTCAGTCATATAACCCGACATCATCCACCACTGAAGTTAGTCATGTAACCTGATATCATCCACCATGAAGTCAGACTTGTAACCCATCATCCACCATAAACTCAATCATGTAACCCAATGTCATCCAAAATGAACTCAGCCATGTAACCTGACATCATCCACCATGAAGTCAGACATGCAACCTGATATCATCCACCATGAAGTCAGTCATGTGAGCTGGCATCATCCACCATGAAACAAGGCATGTGACCCAACAGCTTCCACCATGAAACAAGTCATGTGACCCGACATCATCCACCATGAAACAAGTCATGTGACCTGGCATCATCCACCATGAAGTCAGACATGTAACCCATCATACACCATGAAGTTGGCCATGTAACCCCAACATCATCCATAAGCTACTTACAAATGTTTTGCTAGCACCATCTCACTCTGACCTAATTCTTACAATATACAAACAAAATCTCATGCCTCACATTATGCATGACACATGCACATAACAGGGAAAGATATTGTCATGAATTAGACAATAAGGTTTGAAAAATGAATTCAAAGAAAATGTTTTTAAAAATAAGAAACAATGAAAAGGGGGTTCACAAAAATTGATGAAAAGAGAACTGAGAACAAGAGATGAATGACAGACTGATTAATTTTTCCAGAAAGAAGTAAAAAAGCTAAAGAAACTGAATATATTGGACATGATTCAGAAAAAAAATGTTAACACTGTTGTGTTACAATAAATGATGTGATCAAAATTGCAAAATGCGACCCAATGGGGATTAAGCATGTGTCAATAAAGCATGGCCCTGTCATGGCTACTGCCAAATAGGTAAGCTATTCACTTGTCAAATTGCCAGTCATCATACAAAAATGTAGACCACAATATGGTGGTCATGTGGCCTGGGTGACAGGTAGTACTGTATTGCCACAATTTCTCTCCACAATCACATTGAATCTCCACTCCTATATAAAACTGGCACAGCTGAAAGCCCTATCAAGGGCTACAGAGCAAAGTGCCTACTATTTTTTTGTAAATGGTAAAGAAATGGCTTGATATGTCAGTTAGAAAGGGGAACAGCAAGCAAAGGAATACCCAGAAGGGCAATGGGAAGGGAAAAGTAGGATGCATGTGGGAAAGAACATCTCTTGGGCAGGTGACCAATTTTATACTTAAAAAACAAGAGGGGAAGCAAGTGGATGACTTGGGTGGGGAGGACGGTATTGAAAAGACAGCAGGGGTAGACACATAAAAACTTAACATAGACAAAGACTGAGAGGGGAGATGCTGATACAAAAGGGGGATAAAAAAGGATAATTCAGACAGACAGCAGGTAGTCATTTGGTAGATGGAGAAGACTGGACAACAAAGTATACAGAGTGAATGATACACAAGGAAGAATAACATCATGGAAGGGACTAAGGAGGGGTAAGGACCACCTGCCAAGCTGCAGCAGCAGCAGTAAACCCAACCAGAATCAGTCACTCCAGCTATTGGTGGCCTGGTGGCCAGCACCATGCAGCCATGAGACTCTGCTAGTCTCATAATAGTGCATTTTGGGGTGCCAATCCAGGTATAACACCACACTGGCCCACCGTAGTCTGCACCAGACTGTTCAGTTTCTACTGGGTGACCCAAGATGATCCCCAGTACCACTCCCTGATGAAGAGATGTTATGACCCCAACATTGAAGGAACATTAAAGGCTACCAGTGGGCTTTTCTAGTTGTCTTCCACAGAATGACCTTCATCACTTTGCAGAGAGGCTAGCCTGGAGATTGCTGATGACCCAGCGGAAGGTGGTGAGGCTTGTGAAGGGTGCAGAAGTTGCTGCCATACCACATCCTGCTTCATGGTTGAAACTGCAGAGTAAATTAAAGTAAATGAGGAAGACCTGACCTAATTCATACATTGGTTGCAAGAATGGCCCCTAAAAATGCTGCTCAGATAATACAGATGCTGTGTCTGACATCATTTTGTGTTTATTATATGCTCACCAAAAATGACTGCATATACATTGACATCCCAAATGGACTCATTCTGCTGTTTTGATATGTTTCTGAATAATTCCCCTGTCCTATTTCCTGGGTTGCATGCTCATGCTACGTACATCTCTGAAATAGGCCCACACTGCTCATTGATGGTCACTGCACTTTCACAGAATGCAGTGTTCTAATTGCTTCTGATTTCCACGGGTAACCTCTGTGAATGATTTGTTTTAATATCTGATATGAAATTAGCAACTTTTTGTGCTTAAAACCTAGCCTACCATTTAAAATTGAACAAGTGAAAATGCTTATACAAAGTTATTTGAGGTTTATTTTGATCACCAAATGTTTAATTATAAAACATCAAACTTATGAAACAAAGCATGTTATAAAAAAGAAAACTATAAATTTCAAGATTATCTCGTCTATAATGCTAAGCATTATTTATTTATTTATTTACATTTGTTAACCGAGTAGTGTCTGACTGGGTTGGAAACCTGTTCTTCAGAGGAGACCCAGGAAGAAAAGCTCCAGAAAAGAACAATTTAGTTAAAGTAGAAGTATTTAGCAACAAATATAATGAAAAGGCATGTTCTGAGTTCATACAAGTAATACAAGCTCATAGCAAAATATTTACATAGTATGCAAAATAAGTGAGGAAAAATTAGTTATACAATGTATACAAAATTGACAATCCAAATCAGAAATTTAGAAGCTATACAACAGTATATCATATCCCACAAGAAAATTAGAGATGTAGTATGCAAGTCATGCAAGATATGGGAAGTAATAGTAAATCTCATAACAGGGATGATCAGTAGTAGTGAGGGAGACTAGCCAGGAGTTATACAGGGGTAAAGCCAGTTACTATTTAGGTAATCTATCAGGGTAGTTTTAAATGTGGACAGGTTGGGACATTTTTTGAATGTGCTGAGGTAGATGATTCCAATACTTGGCTATTTTAAAGGAGCAGAGGGAATTGCCATGATGGTTGTGTGGCTGGGTAATTTTTAGCATTAGTTTGTTGAATGACCTAAGAAGCCTACAGTTAGAGTTAGGTTGAACTAGTTTTGAAAAAGCTGGGCAGTCTGTGGGGTTGTGTATGATTTTATGGGCAAAAGAAGGTTGATTTAGTGCTAACAGGTTGGGAAGTTCCAGCCAGTTGAGTTGTCGGAGAGCTGTGCAGTGATGGGTTTGATGGGGATGAGTGGTGGCAAACTTAGCTATTTTGTTATAGCAGGACTCTAGTTTATTGAGGTCTGTTTTCGATAGGTTGGTAAAGATCTGAGAGCAGTAGAAGAGGGTGGATAGCAAGTGCGATCTTGCGGTGGCAATCTGTGTAAGGTAGGGTTTAACCCAGTAGAGAGCATCAAGTTTGAAGTGGACGTTTTTGATTGTCAGGCAGATATGTTTATCGAATTTTAGTGTATTAGCTATGGTAACTCAAGTAGCTTGGTCATACCCCTAAATCCAAGTAGCTTGGTTTGATTGGTGGGTTTGATTATTGTACAATTGCAGGAGATTATGGAGAGGTGTGGAGTGCTGGGTTTGGATGATTTGTTAGAGAATATCATGAGCTTGGTTTTGATTGGGTTGAGAATGAGTTGATGGCTGGTGAAGTAATTTTCAATGTCCTGGAAAGAGGTTTGCATTGTGTATTGGAGTTCTTGAGGGGAGTAGGCTGAGCAGATAAGAGAGGAATCGTTGGCATATATCTGCGTATTTCCACATGTTCCTATAGGAAGGTTTACACAGGCGCAACTAAAAGGAAATTAAGGTTAAGGATTACGCATGACTACATTAAATGTGAATGGTAGGAGTTCAGTGTCCTTCTACTTTAAGCAATACATAAATTAAATGTGTCTATGCAAAAAATGGGGCCATTTGGATAGTTTATCTTAATTTGTATTAGTGGATTTTTTTCCAGAGATAGGTACACAGATTTTAGCTAAATTGCAGTATCACATTGCTAGGAAAAATTTGATATAGATAGGTAAACTCAAAAGGTTAGTTATATTCATGGGCATGGAGGCTTCACTAGAAGCATACTCTTAGTATATTTTTATATAAACATCAAAATAGCATAAAACCTATTACTGCAAGAACTGAAATATATATTCATAGGCTCATAGGTTCATAGCAGGTTACTAGGCTAATGGTTCTAGCAACTTTACAATCCTAGCCCTGTAAAAATAATGTACCCTAATTGACCATAGTTAGATGGTCATTGTTAGCAGAGAAATTCTATGATCAGCACCAAGTACCCCTGTCCATGAGGGACATAGGTGCCACCCCCATGATGAATGTACAATCACCCATCCAATTGTCAAGGTTGTGATTAAATAGGTCATTGAGGAGCTCTGCCTCACATGAAGTGGGAGCTTATTTCAGAGAAGAGGCACATGTCTTGTTAATGTCACAGGCTAGGGTGAGATTCCCAGAGCGAGTGACTCTTACCCCATTTGATTTGCAGATGTGCAGCATTTCCACTTGTCCAGTTGCTGCAGGTGTATTGACCATACACATACATATAGATACATACAGAAGGGAGCAGTGTGCTCAATTAGTTGTTTGATAAGCGTCAAGTACAGTTGAGTTAAAACTTCCTTTGTCTTGGATGTGATGCCCTTGTTTATGAGATGTGGAATGTAGAAGGCTTGCCTTACCATTATGGACACATGGTGATTGAAGTTTAGATTGCTATTAACATGTGTTTCCAAGTCTCACACCACTGGGTTTGAGCTTAGAAGGGTGTTATTTATATCATAATTAGCAGGGGTTACTTCTTTGTCAAAGGGGGATAATGAGGCATTTTTTTGCATTTAGTTTTAGTCCATGACTTTGGCACTAATCATTTGTCTGCATCAGCTCCTTCCCTAACATGTTAACATTGGTGGGGGACTCTATGACTGTACCCAGTTTACAGTCATCTGCAAATCTTACATGCTAGATGCCATCTACATTCACCTGGACATCAGAGAAATAGATTCCAAACAGTAGAGGGCCCAGCACACATCCTTTTGGTACCCCAGTGGTAACTGGTCTACAGGTGGAGTGGGACTCCCTAACCTACAGGTGGAGAGGGACTCATGTGCATTCTGTTGGTGAGCTAGTTGGCTATCCATCTAGTGATGCTAGTGATGTATGGGTTAATCCCCAGCTGGGAGAGTTACTCAGTAATACCTGAGTGGGGGATTGTGTCAAAAGCCTTTGCTAAATCAAGATAGGTGGTATATACTGCTTTGCCCTCATCCAGGGTTTTGGTGACATTCTCAAAGAAATCCACCAGATTTAATAGGCAAGATCTATCCTTGAAGCAACCAAACTGGGTCAGGTCAAGAGTTTGAAGGTTACCTATGTCCCTATTGGTAAGGCCCATGATGATTCATTCCATGGCCTTGCAGATAAGGCTGGTTAGAGTTATGGGTCAGTACTTCCCTGGGTCAGTTGATGAACCTCTTTTATGCAAGGGGATTACTGATGCTGGTCTCTACTCTGCCGGAACAAAGCCAGTGCTTAGACTATGGTTAAAGAGAGTGCCAAGTGGTTCTACTAGGTCTTTTTTTTAGGATTGTTTCGTAAGCAGCCTGAGATGTTATCTGGTCCCATAGAGGCCATGTTTTTGGCCTTGGACAGTGCTTGTATGGCCTGTTCTTTGGAGATACTCAGTAGAGGACTGGTGTCAGGAACCCTTAGGGGTATAGCTGGTGGGGATGGGGGGGGTTATTGCCAAATCTGTCAGCTAGCAGGTTGGCAATTCCCTCATGTTCAGTATGAGTGGTACCATCCACTATAAGTTCAGCACACAGCTGGGCATTCCCTGTTAGGTTATGGATGTAGCTAAAGAATGCTGTATGGTTGTCTTTAGTGAGGGACGCTAATTTGGTCTCATAACTAGCCTTAGAGGACTTTACAAGACATTTGATTTTTCTTGTTAAGCTAAGGAGGGTATTCTTCCTCTGTTGAGAAAGTTCCCTCTTGTTCTTAGATATCAGTTTCTTTCTTTCTTTTGTTATATAACTTATTTATACTTAGAGTCCATCAGGGTGGCTTTTTTTTTGGGAGGACCTGATTTTGGTCCTGTCAGGTACAGCTGAGTCAATACATTTGTTTAAGTGGCTATACAGGGCATTTGTGTACTTCTCTGCACAGGAGACGTTGTTGGCTGTGTTAACTGTGGCTTTGAAACTTGTTATACCATTGCTTAGTGCAACTTTTTCATGGCCCTAACTTTACAGTTTATACCTCATGGTCCAAAATCTTATTTTCAATAACTTTAAATACTTTCACATTTGCAGTTTGCCTGTCTACCTAAAATTTGTTTTTGTAGCCAGTTTGCCTTTGTAGTATGTTTTCTGCACTCCCCTATAATATTGGTATTTCAACAGTTGTCTGCTTTCTTTATTAAAGTGACACCCTTCTTTTTAAAATTTGCTTCCCTTATACTGCAGTTATAATCTCCCATACAGATGCATCTCTCATTCACCATTACATAATTACCAAATAACAAATACAATTCACTCCTTAGTTACATATCTACAAGTTACTTTTGTTATCCTGAACAAATGCCCCCTACCCTAGCATCTACATAAAACATCCTAGTCCTTTTCAATAACCTCTAGCCATGTGCTTCCACTTTATTTAAATTTTACCCACAATATAACCCCCAAATGAACCTCCAGTCAAAATGAAAAAAGAGTCCACTGTTTCCTAGTTTTTCTGTTTGCAGTCTAGCAGAAATACTGTAAAGAGATTACATCACAGTTCAGTTTTTTCACCCTTTTCACTGTTACTGCCCTCCTCTGTTTCACATTTAAGCTGTCCATATTCTTAGGAACTCATGTCCAATTAATTAATTAATTGCAGGGTAGATCACTAATCAGAAAGGACTAATTTCAGTCTCATCTCAGGTTGCATGCAGCACACAAATAATACATTTTTACAACAGCAAAAAGTGAAATATGGAAGCAATCATAACAGTATGCAAGAAGTTGCAGAATAAGACAGCCAGTCATAACAGCATGCAAGAAGCTGCAGAACACGACAACCAGTCATAACAGCATGCAAAAAGCTGCAGAACAAGACACCCAGTCATAACATCATGCAGGAAGCTGCAGAACAAGACAACCAGTCATAACAGCATGCAGGAAGCTGCACACCAAGATAGTCATAACAGTATTATTCAAGAAGCTGCAGAACAAGGAATTTAACAGACACAATTGCAGTTAGTATATAATGGTGTTACAAAGTGATAAGGTAAAAGGAGTTCTTTGTACATAATTTCAAACATTAATGGCCCTGCAATTCACATTTTTTCTTTCTTCATCTTTTCTGCATCCTGTTCAGTAGACAGATTCTCTTTTGCAGTTTCTCTTCCTTGAATATTCTGTACCACTTGTATCTTTATTATAATATATTCAGAAATTTGCAGGGTAACCTACTGGTGGATGAAGCTTGAACTCTCAAGTTTTGACTTACTAACTATTGGAGCTCTCCCATAGGAAATAATTGTCAGAAAGTTGTGCTGGAAATGATTCCCTTTTGGGGGGGGGGTCCTCCTTCTTCAGGTTGGTGTGACTGTGGACTTTGTATATCTACGTTTGAGGGGTGGGGGTGCAGGGGGCTTGCCCCTTGCAAAAATCCTAACAAAATATTTTTTTGGCAGGATATTTCAGTGAATGTACTTTGGGGAGTCTGATCATTGGTGCACTTGCTTTTGTCTATTCATATTGGAAGTAACTTTGCAAATTCCCCAACTATGCTATCATGACTTTTAGTATTTATGTTTGATTCCATAGACATATTTTGCTCAATAAAACCATCCTCTTTTCAGAGACTTCTTGTTTCCTTTCCATTTCCTGCTCATGTATGACTTTTCTTCCATTTAATCTCCTAAATTAGATTCCTCTACAATTTCATACAGACTTTTTAACTGAACAACCTGGTCAAAAATGACCAGTTTCTCCTCATCTTGTAATAAGGACATATACCTAATGGATGTCTCCCTGTGCCTGTTCCAAATATAGAATCTCTCTGCAGAGTTTCATGTTATGTCTATTTTATTTTAACAAATGTAGCTCTTAACTAGCTGCCCCCACCCCTTGACAACCAAGGTCATTTACCCTTTTTACAATAATAATATCTTCAGTATGATTCACTTCAACATTTAACTTTAGTATATACAGTTAATAAATCAAATGATTATTCTCTTCCCCAGTACTTGTTTCTGTCCTGTTATTTTTCTTGCTGAGTAACTAGGTCCCATACATTTTCAAAGGCTTCTCTAACATTAGTTTGGGTAAACGTGCCAGTCTTTAAACAGGACATGGCCAGCCTTTCCTTTGCTTAATAGTAGCATAACTCTCAGCCTTCCATCTCCAGAATGTGAAACAGTAACTCTCATAATGTGGAACAAATGGGCCAAATTTGCAACACTTACTAACAGTTTAGTTAACAACTTCAACTAGGGAGCTGACAGAAGTCAATTTATTAGTTTATACTTATAAAACATTAAAGTTGTATAAGAGAAGGGCTCCAGTCGCAATCAAACAGCTTCAAGAGTTTATTAAAGTAATAAAGCAATGTGAGCGCTTTCGGCTCACCAAAGAGACTTCTTCAGACAAAAAGTACAGGCCACATCACTTCCTTAAATACCCCTACTAATTACCCATTATGTCAATTAACATAATTAATGATTTAAAGAAACACTTCACAAAACGAGTATAATGCTTAAAAAGTCTTTCAAATCATTATATTTTTATAAAAAACTTGTTCAAACCAGTTGAATAATACGTTTTTAGTCCAGCAATATATCTCCACTTATATGTTAGACTTTTGGATGACATCTTCATTTTGTGGGATGTAGACCCTGATGGAATCCTTAGCTTTATGGACTACCTCATTGGTTGTTCACAATATTTTAAATTCACCTACAATTGGAGTAATGACAATATTAATTATCTTGATGTAACTGTGTCACACTCTGTAGGAGGATTTAAATCAAATATTTATAAGAAGGATACTTAGTCTAACAGCTATTTGCATTAAGAAAGCTGTCACCCCCACTTCCAAAAAAGAAATCTAATGAAAGGACAGGCTATCTGGATAGCCAGAATGACATCTGATGGTGATGATTTAAGAGCTGAATTCCACAAGTTAAAGGAGATGTTTACAAATAGGGGTTATCAAAGTGAATTGGTCACTGAAATTATTGAGGATGGTTTTAAAGGTTGGGGTACTAGACACACTCCCATTTTGGGTGTGGGGCTAGATAAAGATGTTACTAGTGACCCTGATAAAAGGTTTGACAAAACATTTTGTTATGGAATTTAACCACTTTACCAAACCTTTGCATGGCATTCTACAAACTAACTGGTGTATTTTTAAAATTAGTAAGGAACTTAACAAAATTGTGGGGAGTAAACCCACATTTTCGTATAGGACTGGAAGGAATTTTAAGGACCTTCTTGAGAGAGATACACCTAATAGGGATGAAATAAGAAGAGGAACAGCAGCTTGTGGAGCATGTAATTACTGCTCATACATACTAGAACAGAATGTTTGACATTCGAAAACTGGCTGGGAAGCAAACTTTACTACAAGAAAGGTAACTGTGGAACAACCAAACTGGTTTATTTAGCAAAGTGTGGAAGTTGTTCTTGCTTCTATACAGGAAAGACTGAGAGGGCCCTTAAAAATAGAATTTATGAACATATTTATGATATAAGGACAAAGAAAGCCTTACATAAACACTCATTTGACTGCTCTAATTATGTTGGTTTCCAGTTTGGTATTTTAGATTTGGTTAAAAAGAATCCAAGAGGAGGTGACTGGAAATTGACTCTTTTAAAAGAAGAACTTATATGGCAAGTTAGGTTAAGGGCAACCTCACCCCCTGGTCTGAATGAGTATGTGTCTGTCAAACCTATTTTGAAAGAAATAGTTGCTATTATAGGATAGGTTTGACTTAAAAAAGTATAATATTTTCATTATTTACATCTTGGTGGACTAAAAACGTATTATTCAACTGGTTTGAACAAGTTTGTTAAAAAATATAATGATTTATAAGACATTTTAAGCATTATACTTGTTTTGTGAAGTGTTTATTTAAATTATTATGACATAATGGGTAATTAGTAGGGGTATTTAAGGAAGTGATGTGGCTGGTACTTTTTGTCTGAAGAAGTCTCTTTGGTGAGCCGAATGCACTCACATTGCTTTATTACTTTAATAAACTCTTGAAGCTGTTTGCACTTATAAAACATTAATTTGATGAATTAAAATGATTCAGTATTATTTAAGATGGGCATCAGTTAAATAAAAGTTCTTAATGTTCAATGTGTGAGGGACTCCTTCTATGTGGAAAATGATGAACATGAAGTTTTTAAGGCTGTAAATGAACATTCATTGTAATGAATTACACTTGCGAAGTATGGATACCAGCTCACTATATCCAAAGTCCTCCAAAACAGGTGAAATATATTTCCATATGCAGTCTATCCAAGCACAAAAAATAATCTTTAGCAGTCTTAAAGGTTATGTTGTATGTTTACTGCCAAGAAATGTACATAATACTAATAGCCCTTACCTGGTGGTAGTTGTATTAGCTGGAAGCAAAATGGATAGTTGTTCAGCAGAACTGCAATATTTCCTTTATTAAAGAAAATAAAGTACATTTTCTATCTTGCAATGGCTGACTTTTTAGATCTCTATCAGTCAGAGATATAAAACATGAAACAATAATTAATTGCTTTTGACTGCCTTTTGAAGAGAAGTTTTGACATGGTGCCTAATATCTGTAAACTCATCCAATACTCTCTTTATCTCAATGGCTACTTCTCACACTCACTGGACTTCTAACAAATCTTTTTAACACTCTTCTTACGTGCAGTGTTCTCAGCTTTCACACATCCAGTCATCACCTCTACCTCCAGATATCAAAAACTGCACATTGTAAATTCAGGTCAAATAAGCCCATGCAGCTTATTTAATAACAATGAACCTTCAGCAGACAAAATGTCTTCACTGCCCAGCTCCTTAGTGGCATTGCTTCTATCTGAAACAAAAAGACCAGAGCTCATCTCCATGACTGCTTTTTGATTAAGATCCCCTATCATTCCTTGAAGGAAGTACTCGCAGAGCACTACATGTAAAGAGTAGGGGAAGGTTCCTACTGTCCTGGTTAGACTTACCCATTTATAATAACTCCTTAAGCCTCTTCTGAAGATAGGCAGAAGCTTATGAAATTAACCAAGTCAGTAAAATGTAAACAAACAAAACACAGGAAATTTTCCTGACTTTTTTTTTACATAATGGATCATTACAGTACACATATACCAGACTCGTAACAAAGGGGCTTAACTTCAAGAACAATTCAAGTTTTACTGAGTTAGTCTGTCTCACCATGGTTTCAGCAGTAGTATTCAAATAATCTTTCCAGTATAAACTGAAAGTAGATGGCTGGTCTGGGCACAGAAGATGGACTGCAACAACAACACAATATTCTTTCACTGGTGCAGGCTCAATACTCACACAATTAAACGGTCCAGTTAAATTTGTACTTAATAAAATGCTCTTCCCAGAAGCTCTTACACACTTGTACTTTTGCTCTCTCTCATGGGTTCACAGTCAAATACTAGGCTACTTGCTCTTTTGGGCCATCTCGAGCCTAATTAGTTCCCATTTGTGAGAATCAAACCCTATAACTTGTGTTTGTAAGGTAAACACCTCAATCATTGCACCAACCTCAAAGTCATACAAGAAACAACATTATGATAACTCTATCTGTTCTCAAGGGAGTAAAGGGAGTACATTGAATGTCCTTATACATCATGTAATATCGAACATTTTAGAAACCCTGACCCATAAGGAATTGAATGATTACACCCCACCCCAGCTTATCTGGCATTACATATGCACAGTGCAGTAGAATATATCATTTGCTGGAAAGGAAGTGGGAAATGGATATAAAATTAAATGGTACCCTGACTCTCTAGTGACAAGTTTTAAACAAATGATAGTGTCAGACACTTAGATGCAAGTAGGAGGCAGTAAGGAACATAAGGAGGAACTTTATGTCCCCTTTACTAGAGGTGGATTTCAGAGTCCTAGGACTAGGATAGTTAAACAAAAAATATCAGTAGAAACCAACATATTTTGAAAATACTGGGATATTGGGAGACATTGTCATGGTCTAGCTAATGATGCAAAAAAGTCTATTGTACTTGTGCTCTGCGATGAAATAAATCATTGTATTATAATTATCAGGTTCACTGTAACTTTTATTTATTTTAATAAACTCAGCAATCCAGACATTCATCGCACACACAGGTTTGTTTACTCTTTTGAGTGAACCATGTTTTTGAAGTCTGTATTTAACTATCCCCTCATATGGAAGAATAATTATGAAAGGAGAAATTTAAATCACCTTTGACCTGATTCTGCTTTTGTATCTGTGCTGCTGCATCAATGGTTAGTAACTTTGTACATCTGTCTTTCCTTTCTTTGATAATGATCTACATCTGGTTTATATTTTTTGCCATTATTTTCCCCTAATTTCTGCAGCTAAACTTTTTTGTTTTGGGGAATTCCCTTACAGTCCAGTTAATCAGTTTACTCTCATTTAGGTTCATAGGTTCATAGGTTCATAGGTTCATACTAGGCTATCTGCCCTAGGGCATTTATAAGCCTAGCCAGAATGTGTTTGGCTTTCGCCACCCATTTTAAATTAATTTTGCTATGCCCTTTTTCGAGGTTAATATACTGTGCCTCTGTCTAACAGTGACACAGAAGTGATACCCGGGATAAACCTACGATCCCCCATCCACTCATCAAGATTCCTCTTGAAGAGAGTCAATGAGGGACTCTGCCTAACCTGGACTGGGATTTTATTCCAGAGTGAAGGGAGCCTCTGGGTTATGAATCTGTCCCTCCAGCATGTCTTATTTATTTCCGTGCTGAGGTTCAAGTCTCTCAAGCACGTAGCTCGATGGGATTTGGATTTTCTGAGGTGCAGCATGTCCATTAATTCTGGGTTGGACATGGCTTTATACGTCAGGCACAGATCGCCTCTGAGCAGGCGGTATACCACTGAGTAGAGCTGGAGTTTCTTTAACCGGGCAGCATATGGCATCTGTTTGAGCCCTTTGATCCTCTTGGTGAGGTACTTTTGGGGTCTTTACAGTTGCTGCAGGTGTCTGGTAAGGTACATCCCAAAAGGGGCATTGTACTCAATTATGGGCCTGATGAGGGATGAGTAAAGAGGCACGATGACCTCCCCTGATCTAGATGTGAATCCCTTCATGATTAGGTGGGCTATATAAAATGTTTTTCTAACCACTTTGGCCATATGGTTGTCAAATGAGAGGTTGCTATCAACTTGGGTCCCCAGGTCCCTAATTACTTTTTCTGTACTTAATGGATTACCACCTATGTGGTAATTTGTGGGTACTTTATTTTTGCCAAAGGGGATGACTATACACTTTTTGGCATTTAGCTTGAGGTCATGGCTCTGGCACCAGTTGTCTGTTTCTATGAGGCCCTTTTGGAGGATGCTTGTGTCGGCTGGAGAGTCGATTATAGCGCCCAGTTTGCAGTCATCTGCGAACTTGGTCAGCCACAGTCCTTCCGTGTTGGCCTGTACCTCCGAGAAATATATACCAAACAGGAGAGGTCCCAGGACTGAGCCTTGTGGGATGCCACTTGTAACTGGTTTGGAGTCTGACATGGTTCCAGCAATTCTAACCATGTGGGTTCTGTCCTTGAGCCAGTTTGCAACCCATCTAGTGACATAGGGGTTTATATTTAAGCTGGTGAGCTTATATATAATGCCCGAGTGGGGTATTGTATCAAAGGCTGTGTGGGCCATCTTCCCCTCGTCAATGGCCTTGGTGACTGTTTCAAAGAAATCGAAGAATTTCAAAGAAATTTGCTGCATGAACACTGCATTCGTGCAGGTTTGTGCTTGTTTTGGCAAAGCTCCACAGAGTTTGGCAACCAGCTACTGATCTGCTGTATTAATCTGATCAATCCAAGGCATCTGCTGATCTCTGCAAAATGTAAACAGAATTTTTCACTCTGCATTTCACTTTTGAACTGCATCTTTACCATATCACTGCTTATTTGAACTGTTGTAGCATAGACTAGATTCAGACCTATTGAATCTATTTCTGTTTGTATAACCTGAGAACTAAAGCAGGCCATCTTTTTTTTTTTTTTTTTTTTTTTAAATTCTCTTTATTGCAATTTTTCAACAAATATGATTACAAGTAAAAAATCAAAACATAATACAGAAAGCGAAACAGTACAACATCATGAAACAAAAACATAAAAGGCAAAAAAAAAAACAAAACTATATACAATCATACATTGCCCCAAATTTGTTATACTCGTCTTGTACAGCGTGATGTACCCTAAAGTTAACTATGAAAGGAAAATAATCAATTAAGAATATGATCAGATAATATTTCCCAAAATTCTTGGATAATTGGCTTGTGCTTAATATTGTGGAACAAAAATTTGTGTGCCTTGAGGTGTTTAATAGCTATGTGTTTTTGTTGGAGAGGGTTCCCCTGCACCATAGCGACAGGAGTGTGCAGTTAGAACTCATCTGATTGAAGGTTGCTGGAACAGGGCTCAGTTTTGAGCTTTTTTATTGGTTAATTTGTTTAAATCAATTTTCTCTAATTTCCTACTCAAGTACTACATTTGCATGGGCTGCCAAGCAGCAGTGGGCACCATTGGCAGTTATAGACGCAAACACTTCTGCCTGCAAAATTTCCCTTAGTGCTCTGCCGGTGTTCCGCCAGTGACTTATCGTGACTGTCCCTCACTGACAGGTGATACATTCAGCTAAACTCCTGAGGTACCAACACAGATCCTACCCACTAGCCCTTCATATTTTTTGTCCACTTCTCTTGTCCTCTACTTTACCTGGTCCTTTCTGTCCTCTCTTTGTTTTCTGACCACATCAACTTACCTAGCAATGTGGATTGGAAGTTTCTCACAGTTTCTCCAGCCAACTTGGTTGATATGCATATCCTGAGGCAGTGTAGCAATTGCCTTATGTACACTGGCAACCCACTTCTTCTAGTCACACAAGTTCATTATGTGAGAAATGCATCTATATCAAGAACCTAGAATCCAGGCTCTCTCACTCAACAGTCAGTTTATCTGATACTAAGCAAGTTGTCAGCATGCATACCTCATTTCCTGCACCTACCACATGAGCAACACATAAATCGACATATGCAAAGGTCCTTACAGAAGCTTATCTAAACATGAGAGAACTCCCAAACACAAACACAAGCACGATTTACATAATACATGCTCTGCAGAACATATTACACAAAATATATCACAGACCAGTGTCTCACCAGTCTAGCCCCTAAGGCACAACACAAAAACAAACATCTTAATCATAGGCAGCTCAATTGTGAGACACAAAGATGTCCCTCTCATCAGTTTGGATAAGGAAAAAGTCATGGTCAGCTGTCTATCAGGTGCCAGGATCTCCCACATCACACACGTGCTCAAGTCTCTCAACAACAAGGACTGTTATGACTTTGTCATAGTCCGTGTTGGTGTGAATTACTTGAGACATACCTCACTGCACTATATGAAGAGAGACATGACTGAGCTCTCTGATTATGTGCCTCAGGCAAACAGTCCCTAACCTTAAGCAGAATTTTACCTTCACCTTGGATGATACCTCAATGCAAACAAAAAATGATTGACTTCAACAATTGCCTTAGATTCTGGTGTCTTTCAAAGGGCATCCAGTATCTGTCAGCATGGGATGACCTAGTTGACAGATCTCGATGCTTTGCCAGAGATGGTCTTCATCTGTCACCCCTGGGATTTTGGTTACATGCAAAGGCCCTTGCCACCCCTGTAGTGCCTTTTTTAGGCAATGTCACAAGAACAAAATTCATGATGTAAAAATACCCTCTAAAAAAATCACAGAGTTATGCTGCTAAACACTAGGAGTCTAAACCAGAAACTGCACTCACTGAAAGCCGTTCTCACCTTGGAAGATGATGACACTTGTGTAGTCACTGAGACCTGGTTTAAGGCAGCGAAGAGCACCCAGCTATACCAGGTTTCATTTCCTTCCACATGTTCAGACCACAAACTGAAGGTGTGAGAACTAAAAGAGGTGGTGTATCAATATTCATTAAAGATAAATATACCTCTAGACTGGTTAAACAGCACAATTCCCTTGAATTACTTCAGGTGCAATTGGCTGTAGGTAAGACCCCTCTTCAGGTCATTGTCAGCTAGAAGATCCCCTCCATGAATCAAGACATCTACTCAGCCTACTTGCAGGTACTTCAGTCAATCAAGATACAACCAAACATCCTGGTTTTGGGTTGACTTTAATTACCTATTAATTGAATGTGTAAAATATACCTGTTCTAACTCACTTGCCCAAGGGTTTCTGGACTTTGTTAACTTCAGTGGCCTAGACCATCTGGTTGACACACCCACAAGGGGCTCAAACATTCTGAATCTGGTGCTCACCAACATGGGGGACTGCTGCACCACCCGCAGTGTGTGGCCATCCCTGGTGAGATCTGGCCACAAATCAGTCTCACTAAAAGTAACTATAATACAAGACCCCCCAATAGCAACAACTAGACTAAAAAACTTCTCCAAGGTCAATTACAACCTCTTACATAATAGCATAAATAGCTTCATAGCCCCTCCCCCGCTGATGGAACAGACACCTATGCTGAATTATACACAAATGTTTTATATGAACACCTGTAAAATTGTATTGATTCTTGCCGTGCCTGATAGAACCAAAGTAAGATCTTCAAGGAGAAACAAACCTGCCTGCTGGACAACTGCCATTAATAGGCTATACAACAGGATAAGGAAAATGATGTCTATAGGACGGAGCAGTTTCAAAACTGGAAACACTCCCTCCTCAACTTAAACAATCAAATAAGACTCCTAGTGAAATCCTCCAAAGCTAACTGTGAATCCAGATCAGCTTCCCTAATTAAGAATAACAAGACATTCTTTAGTTACAACTTACGTCCATAATCTCAAAGGTAAAGCCCATATTTGATCTGAACTCATAGTTACTGGTACTACATATACAGAAACAATGGATGTAGCAAACCTGCTGGCTGGCAGGTTCAGTGAAAACTTCACTCCCCTGTCCCTAACACATATACCCCAAAGCATCCATAACACCTGTCCCCCACTTAGTATCTCCAAGGAGCAGGTCTTAAATGCACTCTAAAAGGCCAAAAACACAGTCTCTATAGGACAAGACAACAACCCAGGATGTGTTCTACATGGGTTAAAAGAGGAATTAGCATCACCATTGGGCACGCTTTTCAATGACGGCCTAAGCACTGGCTTCATCCCAGTGGAATGGAAAACAGCTGCTGTCATCCCTTTGCACAAAGAGGGCTGCATACATGGACCCTGGGAATGATAGACCCGTTAGCCTGACCAGCATTACCTGCAAGGCCATGGAATGACTCCTCATGGACCTTATTAACAAAGATATAGGAAATCTCCTAATGCTTGACCCCACCCAGTTTGGCTTTGTCAAGGGGAGATCATGCTTGTTAAACTTGATGGACTTCTTTGAGACAGTCACCAAAGCCCTAGATGGGGCAAATCTGTGTATACAGTCTACCTAGACTTAGCCAAGGTCTTTGACACAATCCCCTAGTCAGACATCCATTGATAAACTCACCCAGTTGTTGTCAGGTGGGTTGCAAACTGGCTCACTGATAGAACTCATACAGTCAAAATAGAGGACTCCACCTCCTCCAGCAGACCCATAACTAGTGGTGTTCCTCAGAGATTGGTTCTGGTATTCCAACTGCTCAGAACCTACTTCTCCAAAGTACAGGCTAAAACTAAAGGACTGTGGCTGACAAAGTTTGCTGATGACTGCGAACTTGGAGTGATCATTGAAACCCCTAGCGATGTCAACATCCTGCAAAAAAGTCTAACGCAGACTAATTACTGGTGCAAAAGTCATAGTCTTAAACTAATGCAAAAAAATGCATTATCATCCCCATTGGCAAGGGTGATATTTTTGCAAACTACCACATCAATAGCAATACTCTGGGAACACAGGTTGATAGCAACCTTAACTTTGATCATCATATCTCCACTGTGGTAAGAAGGGCATTTTATATTGATCATCTCATAAGTAAAGAGGTTATAACCCCAGTGTACCCTTTCCTCAGTAGGCCAATAATAGAGTACAATGCTCCATATGGTATGTTCCTTTCCAAACACCTACAGCAACTGGAGAGACCACAAAGGTTCCTTATAAAGAAAATTCAGGGTCTTCAAAACCTGTCCTATGTTAACAGACTGAAATCATTGTCACTTTACTCTGTGTTGTACAGACTGCTGAGGCAACCTGTGCCTTGCATATAGCTCAATCTCTGACCCAGCTTTAATGGAAATGCTGCACATTTGCAAGTCAAATGGCACATGGGTCACCTGTTTAAAGGACCTTAATCTGGGATGTGACTTCAGTAGAACTTGCTGGAGAGACAGATTTGTCTCATAGAGGTTGCCCCACCTTTGGAATAAGTTTCCTATTCATGTTAAACAAACCCCTCATTAGTCTTATTTAAGCATAATTTTGATGATTGGATGGGTAACCAGAAATTCACCCTGGAGGGTTCCACCTGTGTCCCTCTTGGACACAGGCAATAGGTGCTGATTTTAGTGTCTGCTTGAACCAGACACACTTGGGAACACAGGCTGAACTTGGCTAGGCTTGTAAGGGCCCTAGGGCTGTTAGCCTAGTAACCTGCTATGATCCTATGATCATATGATCCTATAAATGTAAAGAAAACTTTATTAAATTGCCAAAATACAAAAGTTTAAAATAACTACTTATCACATGCAGTGCGAACAAACCAGCCTTAAATCAGCAATGCCACCCTCACATTGCCACATTATGCTCCCTGTACCACCTCCATTGTCCACTGTCTTACTTTTACTATAATCTCATGCACTTTTCTTTCTGGGGAAAACCACAAAAAGAAAAACCCCATATTCACATATGGAGGACTGGCCTAGTGACAGCCCAATTCCCCATTACTGCAAGTACACTCCCACTGCTTTCAATACTTTCACAGGCTCATTAGTGAATCTATAAATAAACCATTGTAACCACATGTTCAAAAACCATTGTCTTTGCCCATTTTTGATCTCTTTTTCCTGTAACTCTGCTACCTCAGATATCAATTGCTTTAATTATTTCACCCAAAAGTCATTCTTTATGTTCTATTTGCTTGTGCGAACTTTTTTAGTTAATATCATTCTTAGTGCTAGTAAGCATTGGTGATAACTAGATAATTCAAAGTTTGCTTGAATCTCCCCAACTTCCACAAAAGTACATCAGGCAGATGTCAATACTTCCATCAAAACCTTTAACCGTCAATTGCTGTATTTTCCATTTGAATTTGACAACTTTTGGAAAATCCAGAAGTACATGGACCCAGATCCATCTCTTTCTCTTCCCAGTCATACCTCCAACATTTTCCCTAACCCCGAGAACAGTTTTCCCAAATGATCTGGAATGTAATAATAATAATAATAATAATAATAATAATAATAATAATAATAATGAAGTACCGAGCAAGGATTCTAAATTTCATCTCTTATGTAACAAACTTACCCATCCCACATACTTTTTCCCATATTACTTTGGTACACTTGAAACCAAACTATTTACTTCACTTTCTCTACACCCTCCCTTTAACATTTGTTTTACTTTACATGAACACCTTGTAACATCTCCAATCCTTTTCCATATTTCTCTGGTACATCTAAAATCAAGATATCTACACTAGTTTGTCCAAACCATCCCCACCACCTTTATCTTACTTTCCATTAATACTTTCTAACCTCCAGGTGTCCATTGTACTCCTAATCCTTTATCCTCCCTCACTGGCATAAGCAAATCAATGCAGGCCAAGTTACTATTTTCAGTATCCCACTTTCATGCCTTTCACCTTAAATATAAGCCTCTATCTTCTTATGTTCCACCAAACTGATTCCATTTTTCATCCCATTTTACATTACTCATTTGAAAAAGCTGGCACTTTAAATTACTTTGTCTTCATGTCCATGGTCAAAGGGCATTTTGGTTTTGAAGATGAATCTCTTTGATATCTATGAGCAATAATTCCTCCAATAAGTCTTTATTGCAACTACTATGAAACCTTGCTCCTACCTGTTTGGCAAAGTTGCTAAGTACCCCCATCAGCATTGCCTATAGTCCTGGCACAAAAGTGTAAGATGTTGTTAAGATTAGCAGTTATCAAACAATCTAATAATCCCTCCTTTCAAACTGTCATATAGCTGTCACCCATGCATATATAGTAAATCTTAACTGCATTAACTGAATGTAATGGGCATTTCTTGCATGCCAAGTTGTTTTAGAATGTTTGACAAGGACAACATTTCACATGTCAACCTTTGATGCATGCATTCCCAAATAAAATTTGGCATTCATTGCTTCAATGTGACTTCTGCTGTCATTGGTAGTTGACATAAGAAATCTTGGGTCAAAATATAAAAATTTGTGACAATACAAACACCTGAAGAGCCATTATCCAATGATGCATTTCTAAAAGCAATCAGCACCGATTAATTTTATTTTTACCACTTCATTTTTGTGTCACAATAAATGATCCTTCAACTGAATGTATAATATAAACTCCTAAGTATTTAAATTTCTCATTATTCCACTACAAAGGGTGCTTTCCATTCGCTGCCTCAGATATTCCATAATTTGTTATCAGTATCTGTGTTTTAAAAGTGTAGTCCAACAGCCACTCAAACAATAGTAATGTACCAGGGGATCCAGTGTCTGTCCGCCTGGGATGACATGCTCGACAAGCCACGCTGCTTCACTAGAGACGGCTTGCATCTGTCACCCTTAGGCTTTCGAATACTAGCCAAGGCTCTTGCCGCCCCCATAGTGCCTTTTTTTACGCAAGACTCAAAAGACAAACCCACCGCTGTAAATAGCCCAAGTAACAAAAAACTGAGGGTAATGCTACTCAATGCCAAAAGTCTAAACCTCAAAATGCATGCACTCAAGGCACTCCTCAGTATGGAAAAAATCGATATATGTACAGTAACAGAAACCTGGTTTAAGGCTCCAGAAAGCATGCCAGCACTACCAGGCAACAACTCATACCATACATTTCAGCCACGAAACCCAAACCAAAATACAAATGGTGGGGGCATATCCATATTCATCAAGGATACCCACACCTCCAGGTTAGTGGCACAGCATGATGCTTCAGACATCATTCACATGCAACTAACAATGGGCAAAATTGCAATTCAAATTGTAGCTTGCTACAGATCACCCATCATGTCCCAGGACACCCATTCCGCATTTCTGGAAAGACTGGGAAACATAAAGGTCCTACCAAACACCCTAATATTGAGTGATTTCAATTACCCAAACATTAACTGGGAGAACTACTCAAGTACTAACTCCCTTGCCCAACATTTCCTAGAATTTATAAACTCAAACACCCTAGTTCAACTGGTCAACACTCCCACCAGAGGTGACAACATATTGGACATGGTCATCACCAACATGGGTGACCAGTGATTCACACTGGAGGTCACCCCCTCACTGGTTAGATCTGACCATAAACAAATCACTTTGGATATCCACATTCTGGCCCCCACCTCCGGACAAGTAAACCACCATGAAAAACTTTTCAAAAGCAAGCTTCACGCTACTTAAGACCGAGTTGGAAAGTTTCAAAGCCCCCATGCTGAAGGATAACGCTGTCCAAGCTACAAAATCTTTACTAATGCATTCTATGGGCACCTACAAGAATGCATGGATCATGACATCCCAAGCAAAACCAAGACTCACTCCTCCAAGAAAAGGAAACCAGTCCGGTGGACTCCTGCCATAAACAAGCTATACAATAGAAGGAGGAAACTAGTACAGAAAAGAGTAAAATCCCAAAAAGGGAAGACATCCCTGATTAGAATCAGCAAGAAACTATGATCCCTCATAAAGTCATCCAAGGCGAGCTTTGAAAGAAAAATTGCCAAGGATTCCAAAGATAACCACAAGGCATTCTTTAGCTATGTCAAGAATCTAAGTGGCAATGCTCAGATCTGCTTGGATTTAGTGCAGAATGGCACAAAATACACTGAACCGACCAATATCACCAACATCCTGGCAGACAGGTTCAGCGCAAACTTCACCCCCCCCTTGCCCCCAAAAGGGCCCATAACCATACCAGAAGAATGTACAGTCCCTGAAATCACAGACACTCAGGTTAAAACAGCCCTCTCCAAAGCCAAAAACACAGCATCAATGGGATTGGACAATGTCCCTGGCCGCATCCTACATGAGCTCAAAGACGAACTAACCCCTCACCTAAACATACTGTTCAAACTCAGCCTCTCCACAGGCTACATACCCATAAAGTGGCGCACAGCAATGGTTATTCTGCTCCACAAAGGTGGAGCCACAACAGACCCCGGGAACTATTGCCCTATAAGCCTGACTAGCTTGGTCTGCAAGGTTATGGAGCGCATCATCATGGAACTCATTAAAAGAGATATTGGGAACCTCCAAACACTGAACCCTACCCAGTTTGGCTTTGTTAAGGGCAGATCATGCCTCCTAAACCTGGTGGCCTTCTTTGAGACAGTTACCAAGGCTATAGATGAGGGAAAGGTGGCACACACAGCCTACCTAGACCTCGCTAAGGCCTTCGACACCATTCCCCATTCTGGTATTATAGACAAGCTCACCAGCCTAAACATAAACCCCTACATCACAAGATGGGTTGCCAACTGGCTCACAGACAGAACTCACATGGTGAGAGTTGTGGGAGCTAGGTCCGACTCTAAATCGGTTACAAGTGGCATTCCCCAGGGCTCAGTCCTAGGACCCCTCCTGTTCGGCATATACTTCTCAGAGGTACAGGCAAGCACAGGAGGACTATGGCTGACCAAGTTCACAGACAACTGCAAACTAGGGGCTATAATTGACTCTCCAGCTGACACAGACATCCTCCAAAAGGGTCTCAATGAGATGGATACCTGGTGTCAAAATCATGGCCTCAAGCTAAATGTCAAAATGTGCATAGTCATCCCCTTTGGAAAAAACAAAGTACCCACAAATTACCACATAGGTGGTAGTCCCCTAAATACAGAAGACATAATAAGGGATCTGGGGACCCAAGTAGATAGTAATCTCACCTTTGATAATCACATTGCCAAAGTGGTTAGAAAATCCTTCAATGTGGCCCACCTAATCACAAAAGAGTTCGCATCCAGATCAAAAGAGATCATTGTGCCCCTCTACTCATCACTCATCAGACCTATCATAAAGTACAACGCCCCATTTGGGATGTACCTTACAAGACACCTGCAACAGCTGGAAAGACCACAGAAGTAAATCACCAAGAGGATCACTGGCCTCAAACAGATGCCGTATGCAGCTCAACTGAAGAAACTCTGTACTCGGTTGCATACCGCCTACTCAGAGGTGATCTCTGCCTGACATACAAGGCCATGTCCAACCCAGAATTGATGGACATGCTCCACCTACAGAATATCTTATCCCCTTGAGCCAACCGCTCTAGGGATCTAAACCTCACCACAACAATAAATAGGATGTGCTGGAGGGATAGATTCCTGTCCCAGAGACTTCCCATGCTTTGGAACAAGATCCCAATCTACATTAGGCAGAGCTCCTTGCTAACATTCTTCAAAAGAAACCTTGACGAGTGGATGGGAAACAAAAAGTTTATCCCGGGGATCACTTCAGTGGCTCTGCTTAACAGAGGCACAGGGAACTAATCTAAGGGGGTGGCAAAAGCCAACACATTCTAGCTAGGCTTATAAATGCCTTCGGGCAGATAGCCTAGTACCTATCTATGAACCTATGAACCAAAAAGTCGAACTAAATCCCATTGGCAATCTGTTACACTCTCTTAAATATCATCAGTGAAGATCATCACTTCTAAGTATCTATTGCCCATCCTATGGCTGGCATTTATAATTGCATGAGCAAATGTGATAGGGGTATACCTGATGCTTACAAATGAGCATAACAAAAAAAGGTTCATCGAGGCAATTTATGCTAATGTGGAAGACCTTAAAAATAATGAGATGCAAATAAGAAATGTAAACTGGTGTATGCTAATGAGGTGGTTTTGCAGTTCATAGTCCAACATCAGTGTGGTACACACATCCATTGTTTAAAGCAATGCTTCACCGTTGATATTGGAATTGCAGTCCACAAACCTGACCCCAGCCTTCCTTTCAGTAGTCTGTCCAAGTATGCACAAGTACATCTGTAACACACAAATGAATTATTTCCCCCAGCAACCCCTTCATTACTTTGTGTTAAGTAGGCACAATTACTAAAATGACACAAAATAAATTTTGCCCAACCATCACTTTAGCAGTCTGACCTTGTAGGCACAAGCACTTCTCTAACACAGAAATGAATTATTTCCCCCAGTAACCCCTTCAAGGGTATATCCAGGTATGCACAAGCACCAAAATGGAACATTTCCCCCAAGGGGCTCCTTCAGTAATATGTCCAAGTATGCACAAGCACTAAAATGAAACATTTCCCCAAGGGACTCCTTCAGTAATATACCAAAATAACCGATATACATAGTAATAGATAAACCAAACTGCAAAAAACAGGAACTGAAGGAAAAATAAGGAACCTAAGCGTAAACTTTTTATTTTTCTGCTTTTTGTCACAAGACTTCTTCAGAAACATACAAATAAACGATCCCCCACACATCATTTAATACAATTCTAATGATGTGTGGGTGATCATTTATTTGCATGTTTCTGAAGAGGTCTTGTGATGAAAAGTGGTAAAATAAAGAGTTTACGCTTAGCTTCCTTGTTTTTCCTTCAGTTCATGTTTTTTGCAGTTTCCTTCAGTAATATGTCCAAGTATGCACAAGCACCAAAATAAAATATTTCCTCAAGTGACCTCTTCAGTAATATATTCAAGTATGCACAAACAGCAAAACGAAACATTTACCTAAGCAATCTCCCCTTGTATCCCCTTATTCTCCTGGAAACCTGCTGCTTACAGGTGTAGGTTCAGGGCCATTTACATGCCTACTATGCAAATGTCCTTGTTGTAGATTCATGAATCGTAGTCATGTGGAAATGTATAAGGCCTTTATCAGTATATTAGAAGTCCCACTTTCGCTTATGTGTTAAGCATATTATGCTTTTGCAATGGGAGGTGTGTTTATAAAAAGTCCTCTGCATTTCCATAGTCATACTGAAAGTTCAGGAATTGCATATCCACATAGTAATGCTCTTCACAGATTACTGCTACAAAAATGCAAAGCCCCAGGCTATGAATACTTGCCTATATTTCAGAATCTCTAATCCATATCACTAATGGTTGTAAGTAAACTGCAAACAGCAGGGATGACAAGGGACATCCCCGTTTGTTGCAACTCCTCAACTCAAATGTCTCCAAAATAGCTAAAATCTTAACTATGGCACTAGTTTCCTCATACATAGCTTGGATGAGGGCTAAAATTTCTCCCAGGAAACCCATGTAACCCAGCACTCTAAATAAGAAATCACACTTGTCAAAAGCTTCTTAATCACCTAACCCTAAAAGCAGTACCATCCCACTTCTCCTCTACCTTGGACTGGCCTCCCTCAAACCCGCAAAGCTATAATATATTAAACTCAGGATAAAAGGAGCCAAGCTTTTCACCCACAGCATCTTGTACTCATGGTTTAATGATCTTGTACCAACACTAAACTTTGCACGTACAGTATGGTGCAGCAGCCAAGAGCAACCATTATCCAAAAAACAAAAAAGCAAGGTCAGCACTCACTGTAGTCTCTGCATGAATAAATTTATTATGCAGACATTATACTAATTTATCCTGTAATAGAATCAAAAACAAAAATGCTTTTGGCAACAAATGCCTTTTTTGTTTAATGATCTTATACTCATGGTTACAATCTTGTACTCATAGTTTAATGATTTTGTACTCATGAATTAATGATCTTGTCCTCAAGATTTAATGATATTGTGCTCATGATTTAATGATCTTGTGCTCATAGTTTAATGATCTTGTACTTATGATTTAATGATCTTGAACTCATGGTTATGATCTTGTACTCATAGTTTAATGATTTTGTACTCATGAATTAATGATCTTGTCCTCAAGATTTAATGATATTGTGCTCATGATATAATGATCTTGTGCTCATAGTTTAATGATCTTGTACTTATGATTTAATGATTTTGTGCTCGTAGTTTAACAATCTTGAACTCATGGTTTAATGATCTTGTACTCATGATTTAATGATCTTGTACTCAAGGTTTAACGATCTTGTACTCATGATTTAATGATCTTGTGCTTATAGTTTAATTATCTTGTACTCATGATTTAATGATTTTGTGCTCATAGTTTAACAGTCTTGAACTCATGGTTTAATGATCTTGAACTCATGGTTTAAAACTAAAGTCAGTATGTAGGTGGAGAGCTAGAAGGGGGCCTTCCCTCTTCTGGATTCAAACCTGTTAGAGCTTCCTTTTATTTCCCTTTCAGATTATCTAATTAAATGCATTCTTCCACTGGTAAGGCAACCTTTTTCCTTCTAGTTTCTGTATGTCCAAGAGGATACAATCTGAGCAAAAATATGGAATGTGCTTTATGCATTGCAAGAAAAATGTGCTGTTTCTATACTCAAAATGAAGCAAATAATAAGGATTATACTGGAATTTTAAAGCAATTTCCATTGTTAAAATGAGTTTCTAATGAATAACTTCACTCTTTATTTTCTTGGAGCATGGTTTGAAAAAATATTTTGGCATAAATATTTTGTTGTGAGAGGTGTGTTCTCATTAAAAGCTCACAGTGTAATGACCAAATAGATGAGGCTACTTATCATACAGACAGTTAAACCTGGACTCTGAGAACTAACAAAACAACTGCCTCTCCAGAGCAAAGCATACAGAACCCAGCACAGTACATCCAGACATCATATAAGTTAAGGTACAAAATCTCATATCTTCCTGGGATGATAAATTATCATTTTTATCTATCTGAATATTGAAGAAATTCTACTTATTCTTTATTAGCAGAAGATGGAAATCCAGGGCACCAGAAAAAATGTCTCTCATTATTTGAAATGAGTGAAGCAGGCTTAGCAAAACCAACCTTCATTTCAAGCATCATTTTTGCAGCCTTCTATAATAACATTTGTGGAAAACAATGAAACATGGTTTATGGCACTTTTATGTTCATTGTGACCTCAGGCGTATCCTTTGTCTTCTTAAAATGTACTGATGTTCTTCATAACGTTCTACCTGCTTGACCACTCATAATTTATTAAATAACTGAATTAAACACCCTTATGCATAGCATCTGTGGCCTTTTCCCTTGAAAACATGTAGCGACATTCATCCCAACCAAGGTCCTGTAACCACAAAATGAAATACTAAGTCTGCCACATAATAAACTAGTCCTTCTTTAAACCCAAATGGTCTCCACATATATGCAGCTAATCTTAGACATATAAGGAACAAATTTACTGATAAGAATGCCTGAGTTGCCAGATATACTAGTAGCTACAGAAACTTGGTTTAAACAAGAAATTAAAGATGAAGGAACCTTCCCTTAAGTATATAAGACATTAAGACTTGACAGAATCCATAAAAAAGGTGGTGGGCTGGCCATTATATAGAAGAATACTTTAAACCTCTCTAGTTCTCTCTCATATAACCCCACACCGACTCTTCAGTGCTGAAATAGTTACAGCATCTTTGCAAATTAATGCTCACAAAAGCCTTTGCATTACAGGAGCTCACTTTCCACTAGGGAATAACACAGTTACTGTTGAAGAACTTTTCTCCTGGGCATCAAACAACATCTCACTTGAGACAATCGGTTTTAGGAGGCCTGAATACTGATTGGCAAATTATTGACAGTAGCAGTCCTTCTAATGTCATTACTCTGTATTGTTTCACCTGCCACAAGGTACCACAAAATCTCTGGTAGAGCCTCCTACCTTAGAATGGATTCTCTTTAATTCCTATAAACACGGTGTCACCAATAAGTGCACGATACCTCTTCTTTTATTTAAAAAACGGATTTATTGCAAGAGAATTGAGCCATAAAAATAGTGTTGAGCGCTTTCACCTCTTTAATTCCCCAAACAAAATCCTCTCAAAAGGGTACTTACCTGATACCATAAGTAATCGCCTAGCCATCCTTGCAATAAGTCATCATAAACCTAATAAAAAAAATATCAGTACAACTTTGGTCTTAACTTCTCTTTCTTTGTAAGCACCAATTCATTGCATCACTAAAAGCAATCAACAGGTAGGCTCTTCAAACCCATCCACTTAACATATTAAATTAACTACCTCCAATAAGAACTAAAAGAATTACATCACATCTGGCACCCTGGCTTTCAAAAAGTACTAAATTGCTCATGAGACACAGAGAGAAAAAGACAGAGATAAAGAAAGAGAGAGAGAGAGAGAGAGAGAGAGATGCATAGCATGGAAAAATGGAATCAGGTTAAAACCATAGTTGCCCATCAATACTAAAACTTCACTAAATAAATCAAAACTGATAAAAAACACTATGTTAATATACAGGCAGCAAACTATAACAACCCAAGTCTTTTTTGGACTACAATCAGCCAGCTGTTAAAACCCGGTATGCAAATACAACCTGCACCTACTTCATTTAGCTATACTAGCAGCATAACCGGTGAATTCAATGTCTACTCCATTCAAACATTATTAAACCTTCGGCTCAGGCAGGCACACATTCCTCTCGTCCCTTCTTAGCCACCAAAACTCTTGCACTCAAACTGGTCTCAATTTTCTACAATCAAATAATAATTATTACTAACCTTAAAACCTACAACCTTTGCTTCTGATAACATGCCATCTGAGTACATAAAAACTGTTGCTAGCCCTAGCTTTTCCTACCTGTATCTTAGTCAGCTTCTCCATCACTGAAAGCTATATCCCAACCCTATGAAAAAGATGCTATATTCTCTCTCTCCATAAAGGTGGAAATTCAAATGAGGTCTCAGACTTCAGTCCTATAGCCATACTGCCTCGACTCTCAAAGATTCTGGAGAAGAGCATCCGGTCCCAACTCCTTAGCTTTCTCACTGACAACTGCCTCCTTTCCACTACCCAATACAGTCTCCTTCTTTTTCATACTACATGTACAGCTCTCCTTAGTTTTGTAACAACTGGGAACTTGGTCTAAGTATTTCTGCTAGATTCTTGCATAGATTTTTACATGGTATCCTACCAGAAATTGTTTCAAAAAACAGCTTGCCAATGAATACATGTAACATCACTACCTTGGTTCTCCAGCTACCTCTCAAATAGGCAACAGGCAGTAAAATGTCAAAATGACATCTCTTCTTCCCTTCCCACTACACTGGGTGTGACATCTCTTCTTCCCTTCCCACTACAATGGGTGTGACATCTCTTCTTCCCTTCCCATTTCAGTGGGTGTGACATTTCTTCCCTTCCCATTACAATGGGTGTGACATCTCTTCTTCCCTTCTCATTACAGTGGGTGTGACATCTCTTCTTCCCTTCCCATTACAGTGGGTGTGACATCTCTTCTTCCCTTCACACTACAGTGGGTGTGACATCTCTTTTTCCCTTTCCATTACAGTGGGTGTGACATCTCTTTTTCACTACCCATTACAGTGGGTGTGACATCTCTTATATCCTTCCCACTACAGTGGGTGTGACATCTCTTATTCCCTTCCCATACAGTGGGTGTGACAGCTCTTCTTCCCTTCCCATTACAGTGGGAGTGTGATATTTCTTTTTCCCTTCCCATTACAGTGGGTGTGACATCTCTTCTTCCCTTTCCACTACAGTGGGTGTGACATCTCTTCTTCCCTTCCCAGTACAGTGGGTGTGACATCTCTTCTTCCCTTTCCACTACAGTGGGTGTGACATCTCTTCTTCCCTTCCCACTACAGTGGGTGTGACATCTCTTCTTCCCTTCCCAGTACAGTGGGTGTGACATCTCTTCTTCCCTTCCCATTACAGTGGGTGTGACATCTCTTCTTCCCTTCCCATTACAGTGGGTGTGACATCTCTTTTTCACTACCCATTACAGTGGGTGTGGCATCTCTTCTATCCTTCCCACTACAGTAGGTGTGACATCTCTTCTTCCCTTCCCATTAAAGTGGGTGTGACATCTCTTTTTCCCTTCCCATTACAGTGGGTGTAACATCTCTTCTTCCCTTCCCATTACAGTGGGTGTGACATCTCTCCTTCCCTTCCCATTACAGTGGGTGTGACATCTCTTCTTCCCTTCTCATTACAGTGGGTGTGGCATCTCTTTTTCAGTACCCATTACAGTGGGTGTGACATCTCTTTTATCCTTCCCACTACAGTAGGTGTGACATCTCTTTTTCCCTTCCCATTACAGTGGGTGTGACATCTCTTTTTCACTACCCATTACAGTGGGTGTGACATCTCTTCTATCCTTCCCACTACAGTGGGTGTGACATCTCTTATTCCCTTCCCATTACAGTGTGTGTAACATCTCTTCTTCCCTTCCTATTACAGTGGGTGTGACATCTCTTCTTCCCTTCCCGTTACAGTGGGTGTGACATCTCTTCTTCCCTTCTCATTACAGTGGGTGTGACATCTCTTCTTCCCTTTTGACTACAGTGGGTGTGACATCTCTTCTTCCCTTCCCACTACAGTGGGTGTGACATCTCTTCTTCCCTTCCCAGTACAGTGGGTGTGACATCTCTTCTTCCATTCCCACTACAGTGGGTGTGACATCTCTTCTTCCCTTCCCATTACAGTGGGTGTGACATCTCTCCTTCCCTTCCCATTACAGTGGGCGTGACATCTCTCCTTCCCTTCCCATTACAGTGGGTGTGACATCTTTTCTATCCTTCCCACTACAGTAGGTGTGACATCTCTTCTTCCCTTCCCATTACAGTGGGTGTGACATCTCTTCTTCTCTTTCCACTACAGTGGGTGTGACATCTCTTCTTCCCTTCCCACTACAGTGGGTGTGACATCTCTTCTTCCCTTCCCATTGCAGTGGGTGTGACATCTCTCCTTTTCTTCCCATTACAGTGGGTGTGACATCTCTTCTTCCCTTTCCACTACAGTGGGTGTGACATCTCTTCTTCCCTTCCCAGTACAGTGGGTGTAACATCTCTTCTTCCTTTCCCATTACAGTGGGTGTGACATCTCTCCTTCCCTTCCCATTACAGTGGGTGTGACATCTCTTCTTCTCTTTCCACTACAGTGGGTGTGACATCTCTTTTTCCCTTCCCACTACAGTGGGTGTGACATCTCTTCTTCCCTTCTCATTACAGTGGGTGTGGCATCTCTTTTTCACTACCCATTACAGTGGGTGTGACATCTCTTTTATCCTTCCCACTACAGTAGGCGTGACATCTCTCCTTCCCTTCCCATTACAGTGGGTGTGACATCTCTTCTTCTCTTTCCCACTACAGTGGGTGTGACATCTCTCCTTCCCTTCCCATTACAGTGGGTGTGACATCTCTTCTTCTCTTTCCACTACAGTGGGTGTGACATCTCTTTTTCCCTTCCCACTACAGTGGGTGTGACATCTCTTCTTCCCTTCCCATTGCAGTGGGTGTGACATCTCTCCTTCCCTTCCCATTACAGTGGGTGTGACATCTCTTCTTCCCTTTCCACTACAGTGGGTGTGACATCTCTTCTTCCCTTCCCAGTACAGTGGGTTTGGCATCCCATTGCAGTGGGTGTGACATCTCTCCTTCCCTTCCCATTACAGTGGGTGTGACATCTCTTCTTCCCTTCCCATTAAAGTGGGTGTGACATCTCTTTTTCCCTTCCCAGTACAGTGGGTGTAACATCTCTTCTTCCTTTCCCATTACAGTGGGTGTGACATCTCTCCTTCCCTTTCCATTACAGTGGGTGTGACATCTCTTCTTCCCTTCCCATTACAGTGGGTGTGACATCTCTTTTTCACTACCCATTACAGTGGGTGTGACATCTCTTCTATCCTTCCCACTACAGTGGGTGTGACATCTCTTATTCCCTTCCCGTTACAGTGGGTGTGACATCTCTTCTTCCCTTCCCATTACAGTGGGTGTGACATCTCTTCTTCCCTTCTCATTACAGAGGGTGTGACATCTCTTCTTCCCTTTCGACTACAGTGGGTGTGACATCTCTTCTTCCCTTCCCACTACAGTGGGTGTGACATCTCTTCTTCCCTTCCCAGTACAGTGGGTGTGACATCTCTTCTTCCATTCCCACTACAGTGGGTGTGACATCACTTCTTCCCTTCCTATTACAGTGGGTGTGACATCTCTTCTTCCCTTTCCACTACAGTGGGTGTGACATCTCTTTTTCCCTTCCCATTACAGTGGGTGTGACATCTCTCTTTCACTACCCATTACAGTGGGTGTGACATCTCTTCTTCCCTTCCCATTACAGTGGGTGTGACATCTCTTTTTCATTACCCATTACAGTGGGTGTGGCATCTCTTCTATCCTTCCCACTACAGTAGGTGTGACATCTCTTCTTCCTTTCTTATTACAGTGGGTGTGACATCTCTTCTTCCCTTTCAACTACAGTGGGTGTGACATCTCTTCTTCCCTTCCCACTACAGTGGGTGTGACATCTCTTCTTCCCTTCCCAGTACAGTGGGTGTGACATCTCTTCTTCCATTCCCACTACAGTGGGTGTGACATCTCTTCTTCCCTTCCCATTACAGTGGGTGTGACATCTCTTTTTCCCTTCCCATTACAGTGGGTGTGACATCTCTTCTTCCCTTCCCATTACAGTGGGTGTGACATCTCTTTTTCACTACCCATTACAGTGGGTGTGGCATCTCTTCTATCCTTCCCACTACAGTAGGTGTGACATCTCTTCTTCCCTTCCCATTACAGTGGGTGTGGCAGCTCTTCTTCCCTTCCCATTACAGTGGGTGTGACATCTCTTTTTCACTACCCATTACAGTGGGTGTGACATCTCTTCTATCCTTCCCACTACAGTGGGTGTGACATCTCTTCTTACCTTCCCATTACAGTGGGTGTGACATCTCTTCTTCCCTTCCCGTTACAGTGGGTGTGACATCTCTTCTTCCCTTCCCATTACAGTTGGTGTGCCTCAAGGTTCCATTTAGGCCCCCATTGCTCAATATATTAATTCATTAATTATCTGCATCTAGCTTCTAATCAAGCCACTGTCATACAGTACACAAATGATTCAACAATCATCTGTTTTGCTAAAAGCATAGATAAATTAAAACAAGTCATTCAAAAGTCTTTCTCCACCATAGACGACTGGTTGTTTGATACACAGTTGCTCCTTAATCTTAAAACAAAACTGATGCTATTTACCTAAGAGCATTCAAATGACTACAAAAACAATTTCAAAATTCCTTTCTCAAACAGCACCAATATAGGAATAGTAAGTCAAACTAAGCTTCTAGGAGTCACTATTGATGAAGGCTTAAAATTTGATCATCACATAAAACAATGAGTAAAGAAACACCCACCAAAAGAGAGATGCAATCTAGAGAGTTAGAAAATACCCCACAGTTAATGCCACTAAAAGTATTGCTTAATCCCTTCCCATCCCTTCACTACGTTATGCTGTTCCCATCTTGATTAACCTACAGTCCACTCAACTCTCACTCTTGGAACAGTGCTATAATATGGTGGCAAATGTTGCCATCAGTTATCGTTATACAACACATCACTATCTGGCCTTAAGAAAAACTTCAATGGTTAGATCTAATGTTACCTTACACTTTCTCAAATAGTAACATCCCATAAACTCATCTATTATCCAGACAAATGCACTAGTTTGAAAAATATTCTCAAACTATATAACCCAAGTAGACAGCTGAGATCCACTCATAAAATGTTACTAACTGTTACAAAAGTGACTCTTTGTACTTCTCTTTCCTGGCCAACAATTGGAATTCCCTTCCTCTCACTTCAAGAAACTCAGTAAACACCAACTCTGTTAACGCACAAACCACAGAATACCTAAAAGATACCTGGCTCTGTACATGCACAATTCCTGGGTGATAAATGCCCTTCCTCTTAGTCTCTCCAGTTCCTTCCAAGCACTGTACCTTTAGTTATTATTCCAAAATTCCATCCTTATTATCTTGCTGTCCCTCTTCTTCCTAATACCTATCCTAAAACATTTTTTCTCACCTCTTACTACTAATCCTCCATTTTCTGCCTTTTCTTTCCTTCTCCCAAGTTCATTTCCAGTTATGTTCAATACTTCTTTAGATGCTGGTGCTAATACTTAATGTTGCTCTTTTTTTAAATGAATATCTGTCAATTACTTGTATACCTCTTTTGCTTACTTGTATACCTCTTTTGCTTACTTGTATACCTCTGCTTACGCTATTCTTTATATCATGAATTTTCTAGAGTTTTTCTCCCTGAAAAAAAATATTCATAGCCCATTACATGATGCTGCTGTTAATTAATGGTACTCTGTTCAGTTTTTGTATATTTGTCGATTACTTGCATATCTTTGTTTACTATGCTGTTAACATAATGCCGGAAATTTATCCAGAACTTTTCTCACCGAGCCTCCTCTGAAAATAGGTAGCTTTCTGCCCAGTCAGACTATCCTGGTAAACAAATGTAATAAATAAATAAATAAACTACATCATTTTTCTTTATCACTAACAGTGCGGGATCTAATAAACTGAACATCTTTTATTCTGAAAAAATAAAAGTGTGCTCCTGTTTCTATCCCTCTGCTATGATCTTGAAAGAGAAGTGCTATGATTATTAATCGTATGAGGTAGTGAGATATGCTAATGATACCAGAAGTATTAATAGTCTGAACAGTGATGACAGTTAAAAAATACAAAAAAGATGTTTTTGTTGGGTAGGACTTTCAGCTTTGGCAATTAAATGAGAATAACGCAAAAAGCGGGGCATTGTTTAGGGGTGAGCAACTCGCTTTTCATGCACAGTGTCCTGCTTTCTGTACCCACAGATTTTATTATTCTAACCCATGATACATAGGGACACAATTGGGTGGGATTGCACAGCCAGGATTATAAAGGCCCTGATGATCATGAGCCTAGTCTATACTTGTGAACAATGAACCTATGAACCTAACACTAACATTTCTGTTTATTAGGAAAAGAAAAATTCCTGAGCACAATACTGTTCATCAGCAGAACCCTGTCTGTTACATTACAAGCCATAATTTCAGTCATATAGACATTATCAAACTAATTGTTAGCAAATCAGCCTTTGATAAACACAAATACATCTACTTCCACTGTATCAAGGAACAATATACATTAATTTATTAATGGAAACTATAACACTTTTAGTTTAACATGCTTATAAGCATACAATACATTTTTGCAACAACTGGAAATACAAGCATCATGGAGCAGGAATTGCACCATTAATATGCATTTTCATAGTATACTTCTAGTGCATAATGCATAGATTTGTTTTCTATTTTGTTTTTAAGGATAGTCTTCTCCCAGTTTCATACAATTGCAATCTGACTTACATGACTCCACAATCTGTAACATATGGAAATAAAAGACTACATACCTGCAGACTTTTTTAGTGTCACACAAGCTATTATTTTTCTTTTCTATTTGAAATTACAGGAGACTTTTAATGTTGGTAAATTTATATTGCAAGCTAGACATTGCAAGTAAAGTGCCCTAATTTGACATTGACAATATGAAATGTCATAATATTACAACCACCATATAAATATATGACTTCACTTCTGAAGACACAATTTGAGTTTTGTTCCCTAGACTTTTTCCTAAAGTTTTCAAAAATCTTAGTTGAAATATGCATTGACAGTATTGTAAAGGTGTAGATTTAATGAAAAAAAAAAAAAAAACAGGCACACACCCACTTTTGCGGAGGCTCTCAATAAAAATCTGCCCAAACAACAAAGACCTCCGAGGCAGAAACGCAAGCAACCATCTCACCCAAACACAAACCCCATGACACATAGCCCACATAAACAGTATGCCACTCAGCCTAAGCCCCTACGGCAAAA
The DNA here is from genome assembly GCF_019279795.1 of Protopterus annectens. NCBI lineage: Eukaryota > Metazoa > Chordata > Ceratodontiformes > Protopteridae > Protopterus > Protopterus annectens. The sequence goes on from NC_056751.1 coordinate 174,082,613, forward strand.
CAGTTTACCCAATACACTAGTCATAGCTGACTCAGTTATGTCACACTGATGTCCCACTCACTAGGTTAAATAAGGAGAAAGTTATGGTCAGCTGCCTGTCGGGTGCCAGGATTCACCACATAACGCACGCACTTGGGTCACTCCACAACAAGTACAAATATGATTTGGTCATTGTCCATATTGATGTGAATGACCTAAGACATACCTCCCTGGACTACATGACATGAGGCATGGAGGAGCTCTCAGATCTTGTAGCCCAGGCAGGTATGATCCAAGCCCTGAGTAGCATACTACCGTCGCCTAGAATGATACCGCAGTACAAGCAGAAAATGATTGACTTCAACAATTGTCTAAGTTTCTGGTCACATTCAAAAGGGATCCAGTATCTGTCTGTCTGGGATGACATGATCAACAGACCTCAATGCTTTGCCAGAGATGGCCTGCATCTGTCACCCCTGGGATTCTGGATACTGGCAAAAGCTCTTGCCACCCCTATAGTGCCTTTTTTAGGCAATGCCCTGAAGACAAATTTACCACCATAAAAACTGCAAGCAAACCCAACCTGAGGTTTATGCAACTCAATGCTAGAAGCCTAAATCTCAAAATGCACTCTCTTGAGTCACTCCTTAAACTGAAGAACACCGACCTCTGTGCAGTAACAGAGACCTAGTTCAATGCTCCAGAGAGCAAACCAGCGCTACCAGGATATATTGCATATCACGCCTTTCGGCCCCTAAACCTGGACCAAAGCCCTAAAGGAGGTGTGGACCGAAGCCCCAAAGGTGGTGGTGTATCCATCTTTATAAAGGATACATACATCTCCAGACTGATTGCCCAACATAATGCATCAGAGATACTACAGGTACAACTAACACTGGATATAACTGCAATCCAGGTTGTAGCCTGCTATAGATCCCCACAATGTCCCAACATTCCCACTCCGCATTCCTGAACACTCTGGAAAGCATTAAGGTTCGAGTCTATATCAGTCCATTGAAACGGCTGACAATTGAACACCAGATGTTTGAACTGTGAAGTTCGAACACTGATTAGCGCGAAGCCGAGGAACACCAAATTCATTCTCAGGGAAAGAATTTGGTGGGCCATTTCTGTGGCTTCGTGATTATCAGGACTGTGGTTGGAAGTTACGGGTCGGGTTCAGGTAAGTGTGCGATTGTGTGAACGTTAGGGTTAGGGCGCGGGTTAGGGCGCGGATGAGGTGGGTGTGCAATAGTGACAGACTTTAGGGTTAGGGCAGGATAGGTGAGTTAGGGTTAGGGCGCCGGTCAGGTGAGTGTGCGATAGTGATGGACTTTAGGGTTAGGGTTTGGGTTAAGATAAGTGGATAGATAGTAGTGTATGTACAGTTTAGTGTAGGGTTAGATGTAGGATTTTAAGTGTTTGTGTGTAGATTTCTGTTTTTTTGATGTGCTTGTGTTGTGTGTGTGTTTCTTGGAACAGCGATTTTTTTTTCCCTGGGAAAAAAAATCGCTGTTCTAAGACTTCAATGTTTTTGTACTTCGTGTTTAGAAGCCCGAACATATGGTGTTCGAACTTCAGTCATTTTGGTGAACTGATATAGACCCTTAAAGTTCAACCTAATACCCTTATACTGAGAGACTTTAACTACCCCTCCATTAGCTGGGAAAATTACTCCTGTTCCAACTCATTTGCCCAACAATTTCTGAAATTCATTAATTCCAATGCCCAAGACCAACTCATTCTCACCCCTACCAGAGGGAGAAACATTTTCAACCTGGTCATTACAAACATGGGGGACCACTGCTCTACACATGTAATAAACTCCTCCCTGGTTAGATCTGACCACAAGTTAATCACAGTTGATATCCAAATCCCACCCTCACCCCATGAAGGAAATCACAGTGAAGAACTTCTCCAAAGCCAGTTTTGAGCTTCTAAAGACAGAAGTGTCAAACTTCACATAATCCATGCAAATGGGGAATGGATGTATGGCTGCTGAATCATACAATGAGGTGCTGTATGAGCATTTACATAAATGCATGGATCAGGCCATACCAAACAGAACCAAGATCCTGTCCTCCAAAAAAAGGAAGCCAATCTGGAAGTTGCCTGCCATTAACAAACTCTACAACAGAAGGAAAAAACTGTTGCTGAAAAGGGTAATGTCACAAGACTGGAAAAATTATCTTGTAAATCTCAGCAAAAAACTGAGATCCCTGATCAAATCCTCCAAAGCTAGTTATGAAAACAAAATTGCAACAGATGCTAAAGATAACCACAAGGCATTCTTTAGTTATGTCAAGAATCTGCATAACAATACATAGAGGTGCTCTGAGCTACTGCACAACGGCACCAGTTATACTGAACCAACAGATATTGCCAATAACTTGGCCGACAGGTTTAGTGCAAGCTTTACCCCCCCACCCCCTAAAGGGCCCATCCCAGTACCCAAGGAATGCCAAATCCCTAATATAACAGCTGCACAGTTAGAAGCTGCACTATCCAAAACCATAAATACAGCTTCCATGGGGCCTGATGATATACCTGACTGTGTTCAACATGAATTACAAAGGGAACTGGCACCACACCTGAGTGCCCAATTCAACCATAGCCTCACTTCAGGCTTTGTTTCCACTGAATGGTGCACTGCTACAGTCATTCCACTCCACAAAGGGGGAGCGACTACTGACCCTGGAAACTGCCGCCCCATCAGCCAGACAAGCCTGATCTGTAAGGCCATGGAGCACATCAGTATGGACCTCATAAATAGGGATATAGGGAACCTTCAAACCCTAGACCCCTCACAGTTTGGGTTTGTGAAGGGCAGATCATGTCTGCTCAACCTGATATACTTCTTCGAATCTGTCACCAGAGTGGTCGATGAAGGCAAGGCAGTCCATACAGCCTACCTCAATCTGGCCAAGGCTTTCAACACCATCCCCCACTCAGGGATCATTGACAGACTCACTAACCTAGGCATTAACCCCTACATCATAAGATGGGTTGCCAACTGGATCATGGACAGAACCCACACGGTGAAAGTAGCAGACTCCAAATCCGACTGCCAGGCAGTTACAAGTGGAGTCCCACAGGGATCTGTCCTGGGTCCTCTCAGGTTTTGTATCTACTTCTCTGAAGTTCAGGCCAACACCAAGGGACTCTGGGTAACCAAATTCGCAGATGACTGCAAACTGGGAGCTATTACTGATTCTCAAGCTGATGTAGACATCCTAAAAAAGGCCTCACAGACACCAATGACTGGTGCCAGAACCATAGTCTTAAGCTCAATGCCAAAAAGTGCATCATCATCCCCTTCGGGAAAAACATGGTGGCAACGAACCACCACATCAGCAGTAGCCCTCTCAACTCCCAAGGTGTGATAAGAGATCTAGGGACACAGGTAGATAGTAACCTCTCCTTTGACAACCATTTTGCCACTGTAGTTAGAAAGTCCTTCTATGTGGCACACCTCATTACAAAAGGGTTCTCATCCAGGAAGAAAGAAGTCATAATCCCTCTCTACTCATTCCTCATTAGACCCGTTATAGAGCACAGTGACCCACTTGGCATGTACCTCACTAGACACCTACAACTGGAGAGGCCACAAACATTCCTCACAAAGAGGATCCTAGGACTCAAACACATGCCCTATACAGACAGACTCAAACACCTCCAGCTATACTCTGTCTCATATCACCTACTTAGAGGTGCTCTCTGCTTGGCATACAAAGCCATGTCTGAACCAGTGTTGCTAGAGAGCCTTCATCTGAAAAAGTCTCAATCCCTCTGCACCACATGCTCCAAAGACCTCAACCTCATAACCACAATAAACAGAACCTGCTGGAGGGACAGATTCCTAACCCAGAGACTTCCCATACTCTGAAATAAACTCCCCATTCATGTCAAGCAGAGCACTTCACTAACCCTCTTCAAGAAAAATCTTGACGAGTGGATGGGTGACAGGAAATTCACTCCAGGGATCACTTCAACAGCCTTGCTTGATAGAGGCACAATGAACTAATTTACAGCAACAGGATTGGGAATATACTTGAGCTAGGCTTGTGCTGGCTCCAGGGCTATTAGCCTAGTACTCACCTATGAACCTATGAGGAGAAAATACACTACCAAAAATAGGTTCTAATTTTCACGATCAACATTTCAGGTATTAATCGATTCATGGATTCATATGTTCATAGGTGTTTACTAGACTAATGACCACAAGGACCTTTTTAAGCCAGCCATGCATCCCAAATCTCTGACAAATTCTGGTACCCTTGATAAGTGTAACCTGTTCCAGAGAAAGGTGTAGTCTCTGGGATACATACCTGTCTCTCCATCAGGTCCTATTTATAACAGAGGAAAGGTTTAAGTCTTTAGATGGATAATTCTGGTGCTGTTTGTTTTGCAGATATACAGGAGGTCCATCAGAGTGGGATATGACAATGCCTTGTATGCCAGGCATAGATCTCCCCTTAACAGCCTGTAGGAGTCAAAATACAGGGATAGAGCCTTGAGGTGGTCTGCACAGGACTTGTTACTTATGCCCTGAATTCTTTTAGTGAGGAACCTCTGTGGAGTTCCAATTGTTGGATATGCCTGGTTAGGTACATACCAAAGGGGACTTTGTACTCAATGATAAATCTGATGAATGCCGAATACAGTGGAATAATGACTTCTTTGAACCTACATGCCATATCTTTGTAATAAAATGCTATATAAAGTTTTCTGGAAAGATGCTGCATGCTTTTTTAGCTGCCAGTTTATAACAGAAATGCAGGGTTTTTCAGCTGATAATGAATTTCATCTGCAGTATTAGGTATGATTACTAGTCTCCATTTATAAAGTGCATTAAGTCCAGAAGTTCCCTTAACAAACAGCATTCCTAAGGCAACAACTGCAAAAGAAGTAATTCTGTAAGATCAGAAATGAATAGTGTTAAAAATAATATACCCGTGATGGATTAAGCAGCTTCTTGTTAAAAATGGAGTTTGTTTTCCTTTGTCAATTTATGTAAATTCGACATTTATATTTCCAAGTCCAACAAAGATGAACAGCATCACTCTATCCCTTACATGAGAAACATATTTTTTTCAGCCCTGTAGGCATTGTCTATCCAAATGTAATTGTGCTTACTCAACAAATAACTTGCATCAAGCAATGATCTAGATTGTTTGGTAAGCTCTGTCCATGGGTAAATGAATGCACACACACTCACTCACTCACACATATACACACGAGCAGATATAAAGTTTAACCTATAGGCATAATATTCATAATTAACATGTAAAATATGTATTTTTACATAATTTTTAGCACGTTCTGAAATGTAGAAATATACTGGGCTAGATTCTGTAAATTTGTGGAATCCAGCGCATTTCACAAGTATCCGAGCAAAAGTTGTGGATAAGCCTGTAATATGCAAACATGCCTCATTGAACTTAGAATATCTTGGCACAAAATGGAATTGGCAGCAGCATTGTCACAGTGTCTCTCAGTCACACCCACTCCATAATTCTTGAAATCTGTTTCATAAAACTTGATGTGCGTTAACAAAGCTATGGAAATTATACTATCCCAATGCAAGCTGCATGTCATTTGAAAGTAATACATATCTTCAGCAATCCCTCCAGTAAGCCCAGAGACAACTAAGGATGTCTCCATAAATCATGTACTAATACAATGCAATTGCTGTAAATTACATATTTCAATGGAATCCGTAACATTTCTAATAAAGAAAATTAAAAAAGGCAAAGTGCAATCACGACCACTTTGCCTAACAATGGGTACGGAACATAAGATCATAGGATCAAAGGAGGTTATTAGGCTAAAGGTCTTAGAGCCCTTTTATGTCTAGACATTTATGCTCCAATTTTGCTAATGTGTTGAGAACACAAGTAATGGATACACCTAAAGAAAAAGGGAGGTAGAAAAGCTGATGTGGGGTATGGGTAAAGAAGAAGAAGAGAGATTTTGGAATAGAAAAATCTGAGAGACAGTCAGTAGGCCATGGCATTTTTTTTTTTTTTTTTTTGTGGTGGGAATAGGCTGCATTTTTTTGAGAATATAAGGAAAGGAAAAGACAGATAAAGAAGAGTAGAAGGAGAAAACAGCAGGTATATTCATATAACAAATATCACAAGACATGCCAGACAAAGGGCAGAAATAATCAGTAAGGAAAAGTAAGGTATGCAAAGTTGACAAATATGGTTAGGATAGATATGGTGAAATGCAGAAATACATGTGGGTTTACCTTTACATGTGCGTATTGCACACGGGCGACCATCAAATGTTCGAAAGACAGTTTTCAAGTTCTGAAAACTTTGAATGGAAGGCGATTCGAATGTGCAATGAGCGAATGCACAGTGAGAGTCGCTCATTACACATTCGACATTTAGGGGCAGAGTACACTATCGTGGGGAGTTGTAAATGGTTCCATTCCCTGCTGTAGTGCGATCTCGGAGTTAGAATAATAAAGAAGGGGGGTGTGGGGGTGCAGCCCCCCACATGGGGGGGTGCAGGGGGGCTTGCCCCCCTGCATTACACAGCATATACTTTTGTTGTCGACATTCATGTTCGAAAAACAGCGAATCGGCTGTTCGATTTGCTGCTTTTCGAACATTAGAAACTGCCACTTTTTCCAGTTTCGTTTTTACAATGCGAGGATATGACCACTCGCACAAGTGTGATTCGAGGTTTTAAAGGTAAACCTACATGTGTACCTATGCACTATTACATTACAGCATGTTGAAAACTGTGGGGCAGTCATACCTGGATGTGCATGACAAATTGCAGTTATGTATTGTAGGGTAACAAACAGGGATCATGGTACACATTGGATATTTAAACTGATACCCAAGTAGTCTGTCAACAGTGGAAGCCAAGCAACAGCACAGATGAGCAAAACTTGAAGGTTTTGAATGGAGATCACGGTACAGTAAGGATTGGGGAATTTACCCTTTTCCCCACTGTACTGCGATCTCGGAGTTGGTATATATATTATGCAGGGGGTCTCCCTGCAAAAATGTAGAAAAAGGTAGATTTTTATTGTTCTTGGAAGTTCAAGTTTTCAGAAACTTGATAATATTATCTCCACAAAATGAATTTTGAGTTTCTTATAACTCTAGCTTCTTACATAGCCCTATCTCACTGACCATGAGTATGAATGAGCAAAAGACAGTCCTGTGAACAAAAGTAAAACACATTAACATAAATTCAATGACCGTTCACATTTCCAAGGTACAATGGGGTTTCTTTATTGATCAGAATATATGCAGACATGTACACAAATCAGTGCATATGTACACCTTTTGCCAATATATGGGCATGTATGGGAATACGGAATGCATGTTGAAATACAACATAGGCCAAATAAGGCATTCTTTAATATTACTATATAAGCCAGTAGTACCAAGATGCATATATGAATAGTACAGTGGTGCTCTATGCATTCTGTAAGGTAGGACTACACATACATAACATATACAGTTATATGATACAACACAACACCATCATTACCAGTACATGCCACACACAAAGCTAGTATGCCAGTGTGACAGCATAACAAGTGTCATATAAAGCACAGGAGCAAGGATATGTCCTACTGTTGAACAGACATGACTTGCCAATCCACAAATCATACCCATCTCACTGTGCTATTTGTGGAGTATGGGCATTATGTTGTTTGCGAATTGCTGTCAATCGAACGCATGTATACAGTGGAACTCTTGCATTAATAGCAATGTGTTAACTGCAAAATGCATAACTGTAACATACAATGCCACAGTGCATTGGCCATAATAACAATATGCTGTACTGTATGATTAGGAGTACACAAGTACACACACATGTAATGAGTGCCACACCTGCCCACTGAAGCAATGTATGCATCAAATGCAGAAACTCATGGACATCAGCATGATGACTGCATGTCTAATGTTGTAATGTGTGTCATGCACCTGGCACAGTATAATGCAAAATGTTGCATGACATCTACAGTGTATGGTTGGCTGTGTATCACATATGCATGGCAGCAAAATGCTATGCATACACAAGTGCCTTTACTGTCCAGTCTCTTGTATGGCAAAAAACTGGTAGTAGCAGCAGCAGTACACAAGTGGATCACACAGACAATACTTACAGTTTTGGGTGCCCACCCTGACAAGGATGAGCACTGCAAATGATCTCCTGGACTATTTATCTGAATGAATCCCACACAGCCTGTGTCATATCCTGGAAGAAATTCCTCATCATGTCTCACATCTGTATGTGAAAGACATCAGTCATCACTTCCCGGATCTAGTCCTGAAAGTTGTTTTGTGGTGGTGCTGGGTGGTATCTCTTTGGGGGTACAGCAGGCATAATGGCACATGCAGGTCCAGTTCTTCCTCATTGTCTCCATCATGGTCATCATCATCATCATCATAATCATCATCAAACAAGGACCGGACAGTGGTTTGGCATGCACTCTTCTCTGGAGCATGATGGGTGACCAACCACTGGGCCCATGCTCAGTCAAGGTGAATCACAGGACAAGAAAGAAAGCACATAATATGCATACTGCAACTATATAAGTACATACCATATACATTGTGACACAATGCACAGGCAGAAAACATTCAGTATGACACATTACTATAAGGTATGCCCATAGTCAAGTGTACCACCATATGCAATGTAGGTCATGAATACAAACTATAACAATTAAAACCACATGTCTATCTGGCCTCACATTCCTGTGAAAAACATTGCTGTCATTAAACACAAAGTGATGAACGTATCAAAAATGTAGCAGACATTAACTACTTTGCCTTAACCATGTGATCTCTGCATATGAAAAAAAAGGTATATCACCATACATTGCAGGTGTCATTAAAATCCCAATCTCACATGATATGGCCTAAAAGGATAATGTAGAAGGAGTGTAATAAAAACAGGTGCTAGTAGCAGGTGGATATTCATGCACACAGCACATTTTCTATGTCCTATAATCTATAGTTATGGATGATTTCAGTAGAGGTCCATGCTACTGTATCCATCATAGAATGTCAGCAGCTTACTCCAGGCCATGCCCTGGCATGGATAACACAGATTCTGTGGAAATCCTACAATTACGTGAATTATTGTTTATCAGCCATAATTATGAATGACAAACATATGCACAGGCAGCACACTTAGATATCATGATATATGACCATTATATTAGGGGACTTTAATACTAATTGGTACTCCTACAACTCTGACCACCCTACCACTCATATCAACCTCTACAGCTTTACCCAATTAATTCAAACCACAACGAGGTTTGATAAAATAACTAAAAAGGAAACAATCCTTGACTGGATTCTCACTAATTACTCCACTCTCTCCTATAGTTCAGGTACCCTTCCCGACTCACTCATTGACCACCTCCCAACATATATTATATGGCACCAGGCAAATCCTACAAAACAAACATTTATCTACCAAATTCATAATACCAAAAATTTCAGGACTCAAGATTTCATAACATCCCTTAATCTCTGCAATTGGAAACCCCTCAAAACTCTATCCCTAGACAGTGCAGTCAACTACTTCAACTCCACATTTTTAAACATCCTTAATAACATGGCCCCTATCAGGATGATACGAGCAAAATCTAAGTACTCTCCCTGGCTCTCTAAACAGACTACATCACTACTAAAAGACAGGGACAGAGCATGGTATGAATGGACCCACAAACAATCAATAGTTGCTCACCAGAAGTACCTCCAGCTAAGGAACAAAGCCAAAACCAAGATAAGACTTGACAAAAAGAACTACTATACTAGCTCACAAGCTAAATACCACAATCATCCTCAAAAATTCCAGTCCACTTTAAATAAAATACTATGACCAGGTCAAACTAGGACGCCTCAACCAACTGCAGGTAACCCCCTAGAATGTACTGCCACCCAGTTTAATAAATACTTCGACTCCATCAAAATCCTTACAAACCAAAACTCCCCATCATCTCCTATCAACCTAACCTTTCTACTAGATAATAACAACACCTTCACCTTAAAACAAGCCCCAACATATGTCATACACAAATATTTGCTCAGGCTAAAGCCCATCACCTTTGCAGCTCACAACGCAGCCAAAGCCATCCCCTATCCAGTTTCCCTACTAATTAGCCATTCCGTATCCAAGCAACCCATCCTCACCCTCTGGAAAATTGCACACACCATACCCCTACACAAAGGAGGTCCCCCCACTGACTTCTCCAACTATCTGCCCATAGCAATCTTATCCTATCTGTAAAAATCCTTGAAAGTTGTGTTCACACCTAAATATGTAACCATCTCCTAGACAATAAACTACACACAAATACTCAGCACGGCTTTCGCCCCAACCATAGTACCACTATAGCTCACAATAACTTCACCAACACCATCAATCAACATAGAAACAAAGGTGACCTAGTATCAGCCATCTTTTTAGACTTATCAAAAGCCTTTGATACAGTATCTCACAGCAAACTGCTAACTGCCCTGTCCAAAGTGAACCTAAGCTACTCCACTGTAGCCTGGTTCCAGAACTACCTCACAGATCAGAAACAAACTGTACAGTGGAACAAAGCTCTTTCACCCTTACTACCAGTGACATTGGGCATGCCTCAAGGGTCTATCCTCAGCCCCCTCTTTTTTAACCTACTTACAAATAACCTCCACTATTCTACACCTCTAGCCACCATTATATAGTATGCAGACAACTCCACGGTGATATGCTTTGCCCCAACTCTGCCTGAACTCCAGAATATAACCCAAATATCCTTCAATGCTATTGAATCATGGTTGGCAGATGCCCAATTAATCCTGAACCCAAATAAAACCAAACTTATGCTCTTCCTCTCCACTAAACTTAAAACCCAATCCACCTACTTCAATATTATGTCTAGCAATAAGACTTTGAGCCAGTACCATCCAACAAACTTCTCAGTGTTATTATTGATCACAATCTGAGGTTTGACTTACACATTGCCCAAACTATAAAAAAGTACACAAAAAAACAGGTACACTATACAGATGCAAAAACTATCTAACCACAAACTCCAGAATAACTACAGCTAGAACCCCCCCTATTGTCAACTTTACTGTATGCTTCACCCATCCTCACCAACCTTTCCAAATCAGACCTAACCAATCTAGATGTCTGCTATAATAAGATAGCTAAACTTGACACTAATTGTCCTCCTAGAACCCATTACTGCAAGGCCCTATGACAGGTCTATATTATAAAATCGAACATTTAGGTTGTTGAACACCTAAAGGTTGACACCTAAACAGCAAAAGCTGAAAACCGCGAATGGCCACTTCCGCAAATTTTTCCACAGGGAAAAAATTTCCTTGCCCATTATCGGGAATTTGCCCTTTTCCCAATGTAGAGCGATCTCGGAGTTGGTATATTAGTTAGGGGGGTGTGAGGGGGGGGGTGAAGCCCCCCAGTTGATTAGGGTTTGAAAGTTGTTTTTCCTGTCCACTGGCCAAGCAAATTTTTTCCTTTGAAAAAATTTGCAGAAGTGGCAGTTCACGGTTTTCAGGTTTCACAGTTTAGGTGTCAGCATTTAGGTGTTTGACAACCTAAACATTCAATTTTATAATATAGATCCCCTAAGACAAGTATCTTGGTTAGAACTACTCCACCAACTCATCCTCACACAACTCTCTACAACACCAAATGTTCTATAAACCCGAAAAAAACCCAGCTCTACAAGGCCTCCTCATTCCCCATACAAGTTCCAGTTGACTAAGATCCACTAATAAAGCTCTAACTGAAGTAGCCAGAAGTAAAAAAAAATAGCTCAGGTGACTTTCTATACTCCTAATATGTTGCTAAAATGTGGAATGCCTTGCCACTTGCAATCAGAACTATAACTAGCTTAAAAAACTTCAAGCATCGCATTAAAGTCCACCTCACCAATTGCTGGACTTGCACATGTGATGAGCATGGGCAGCCTAAACCATGGCACTAGCTGATGTTACAATTTATTTGCATATGTAATGAGCATACTAAATTAAGTCATATAACTATCTTAAGTTGATTCCTTCTTTCTCACTGTAAATATCAAGCAGATTTTAAGTCTTCAATTTGCTGTGTAACTTGTACATAAGATTAAGGAACTTAATTGTACTCTCAGTGTATACAGTGTCACTCCTGCTACTATCATAAGAACTGTCTTCCAGATGAAATGTAATCTAAGATAATTGGTCTTGTCTTCCACTAGACCAGCTATTCCAATTTCTGTTATTATATTTCTTCATTGTATTACAAGATTTTTTTACTAACAGAATTGTCTATTAACATGTGTGATAATATGATACTATGATACTATGATACTATGATACTAATATGTGTGATAAGAGACCTTGGGACCCAGGTGGACAGTAGTCTCTCCTTTGATAGTCACATCGCCACAGTAGTCAGGAAGTCCTTCTACGTGGCACACCTCATCATAAAAGGGTTCTCATCCAGGAAAAAAGAGGTCATTGTTCCCCTCTACTCGACACTCATTGGACCCATTATAGAGTACAATTCCCCTTTTGGAATGTATCTCCCAAGACATCTGCAGCAGCAGGAAAGGCCACAGAAGTACCTCACAAAAAGGATTACTGGCCTCAAACAAATGCCCTACACTGATCACCTCAAAAAACCTCCAGCTTTACTCCATAGCATATCGCCTACTCCGAGGTGATCCCTGCCTAACATATAAAGCTATGTCAAACCCAGAGCTGTTGGACATGCTACACCTAAAGAAATTCCAATCCCTCTGAGCTACATGCTCTAGGGACCTAAACCTTGTCACCACAATAAACAGGACGTGCTGGAGGGATAGATTCCTGTCCCAGAGACTTCCCATACTCTGGAACAGGCTACCCATCTATGTCAAGCAAAGTTCTTCATTAGCACTCTTCAAGAAAAATCTTGATGAGTGGATGGGAAATAGGAAATACACCCCGGGGATCACTTCTGTGTCCCTGCTTGACAGTGGCACTGGAAAATAACTTTCTTGGGTGGCATAAGCTAGGGAACCTTGTTGGCTAGGCTTACATAGGCTCTTGGGCCGATAGCCTAGTACCTACCTATGAACCTATGAACAATGGAGCTTTTCTCCCGAGGCCTCCGCTGAAATGGGGTTATATGCCCAGTTGGATTCTCCTGCTAAACAAATGTAAAATGAATAAATACAAATAAATATGAAGAGAAGCATGCTATGACACTGTGTTAAGCAACACTGACATGTATCTATATTGCAAAACAACTTCTGAACTGCTAAACCACTGCAAAACGGACAACATAACAGAAGTACAATGACCTGGAGTGGGTAATACTTGATAGATACCTTACTATATTGGCCCCCAGACTTTGTAAGAAAACACCACTAGTCTCATGTTTCTGATCTTGTATGTATGCCTTGAACATTTATGTTAGCATGTGAATCACACACAACTGCAACCCAGGTGTCTATGCAAGTAACAATTCATGAAATTTGTATAATGAGGATATAATAAGATAACAATCCAGTAGAAAACATAAAAGCTGTATGCAAATCAGCTGAGCAAGGTAACATGACCATTGGCTGACATAACAACAAAATCTTTGAAATGCAACACAACACCCTACAAATAATGGGCAATCATACATATAGCAACATTATGTAACATATACAAACATAGGTTATGTCTTACAAACACTACTGTCTGTCTACTCATGTACATACATACATTTATTAGCAATCACGATGCATATTCCTGCAAAATGAAAACAGTATAATGTTGATCGGTGATTAAGTAACAAGCACATATAACCGAAGAACAGGAATGGCTATGTGCACAATTATCACTAAGCACTGGAAACAAGTGTGCGGTACCCAAAGCATCAAAAGTGTTGAAATGAAGTGCACGCTAGACATAGCCCACCAACAGCAGTATGAACACTGAGAGAGCAGACACTCATTCACATGCAAGGAGGTAGGCATACCTCTCAACTGTCCAGATTTTCATAGAATGCCCAGATTTTTGCCTCATATTTTTGGTCTGTTCCTCATAAGTTCTGTGGTTTTCTGGCAAATCACCGGGATGATCTCCAAATATAGACATACATTTGAATTTCAGACTTCAAATCTTACAGAAAATGCATGTTAACACAAACCCTGTTACTTTATTAACTTTCTAAGATTATAAGAGCAATATTTAAAATCTGTTCCTATTTTTGAGCCTATGTCCCCCCATTTTTTCAGGCCTTGTCCAGATTTATTGCACTAAGAGGTTAAGAGGTATGTAGGCTATGCACAAAGGATCAGTCACTGAGCACTCAAAACAGACATACAAGGGTGCCAACCTATATAACTGCCACGAAAAAAAGCCACAAAAGTATAATAAAACACACTTTATCCTCTAGCACCTTGGCAAAAATCTGTCTTCAAGGAGTAAAACAACAAACTGTGTTGCCTCCTTATATACAAACCCTGAAGAATAATTAATAGGTTAATTACACAAATTAACAAATTAACAATCATCAGATTCAAATAACATACTTCCGATTGCATTCTTTATTCAAACCACAAGGTGTTAAAGTGTTATATTTAAGTATATGTAAGGTCTCTTTATACAGTAATTTGTCCTTAATGTCAAACAAATCCCCCAGCCCTTTACTAACTTGTTCTAAAATACTCCCTCTCAAAAACTCAGTGTCACTATCATGAAATTGTTTAATATGTGAACTAAACAGACTTTCTAGGTGTTGGTTTTTAATGTCTCTAATATGCTCCTGTAGTCTGACTTTGAATGACCTCTGACTTTCACCTATATAGAACAAGTCACATGATCATTTTAGAGCATATATGATTCATTCAGTAAGACATAAAATTTTGTGTGAAAACTCATCCTATTTATTTTAGAAGATCTATTTACAACATGTTTACATATTGAACATTTGCTGGTATAGGATGTACCTGTATTGGGGATAGAAATATGTTTATTAAGCCCCTAAAGAGGACAAGCAAATTTGCTATAAATTATCATATAAGAAATATTACGTCCTTTTTTAAGACTGTCATGTAGTTTGTGACATACAATTTACATTACCTTCGGCAAACATGGCCTGCTCCTAACTCATACGTAAACATATTTTTTATGAAATACATACTGGTAATCATAGGGATGTATAATTATAGCAGTTAGTTTACAGATACATGATAGGTATTCTTACATTGTTAGTAATATGCAAGGAAATGCAAAACAAGCCAGCCCTCTAACAATGACCAAATCTATTCTAATTAAAAAATATGAAAATGTACTCAAAACATACCTCTCTCCCTGTGCTACTCCCCCAATCTGTACATCCACTCAATGCACAAAAGCTCAGCTGCTAGCACATTCTTTATCACCTGCAAAAAGCAAAAACCATGTATGAATGACACTATGTAGGTATAAAATAATAGTGACATATAATGAACATCTCAGGTTTTCTATTTTTTACATTGAATAAGAATACAGAATCTGCATATCCATTTTTTGATGTGTCACACACAATACTTTAGACAGTGGGAAGCCTAATGAACACAAATTGGAAGACATTAGATTGTGACTCTCAGCTGTGTTCACACAATAATCCTGACAGATCTTGGCTGTAACTACATGGAGGAACAGCAGATAAACAACTGCAAGGTATGACTGTACAGGGATGGGGTAATAACATGTGTTGCAGCTTACACATTACAATATGATTAAAGTACAATTCAACTTTCACCATATTCTGTGCATTTGTAAACAAAAACATGCAAGCATGACTGGATGTCAGCACAGTGGTCATGGCACAGAAACACCACTGTAATATTTCATAGCTCAGACAGTGGAACCCTGTCATATAACACATATCTGCTCTTAACAGAAAACTACGAATTCCTGTTCATCACATACATATGAATGTATTTTAAGTAGGCTGGCAAAAAATAGATACATATATTTTAGTGTCACATTAGAAATTATACATCACAGATATTCCTGATGCTAGGAAATGTCCCTGATTTAGATTCAAAATGTGTATCTGTCCATCTCACTCCCTCCAAATAACAGTATGTGAAAGGTGGTGAATTGGAGTTAATAAACAATGTATAAGGTATACATAGGTTCATAGGTAGATACTAGGCTATTGGCCCTAGGGCCTATATAAGCCTGGCCAAAAAGGTACCTTGGCTTTCGCCAACCAAGAAAATTATTTTATTTTCCAGTATAGAGATGGGCCCTTTAGGGGCTGAGAGGGGGGTAAAGTTAGCACTGAACCTATCTGCCAGGATGTTGGCAATATCAGTTGGTTTTGTATATTTTGTGCCATTGTTCTGTAACTCAGAGCAGATCTTGAGTGTTGCCATTGAGATTCTTGACATAGCGATATAATGCTTTGTGGCTGTCTTTAGAATCAGTGGCAATTTTGTTTTCATAACTAGCTTTGAAGGAATTTATGAGGGATCTCAGCTTCTTACTGAGGCTGACCAGGAAGTTCCTCCAATCATTGGATTTTACTCTTTTTTGCAACAGTTTCTTTCTTCTGTTGTAGAGTTTGTTTATGGCAGAAGACCACCAGATTAGCTTCCTTTTTTTGGAGGATAGCATCTTGGTTCTGTTAGGGATAACACGATCCATACACTCGTGTAAGTGCTTATAAAGTGTATTTGTGTAGGATTCAGCAGTCGTACCTCTATTGTCCATCTGCATGGGTGTCATGAAGTTTTCCACTTCTGTCTTAAGAAGTGTGAAGTTAGCTTTGGAGAAATTTTTTATGGTTGTTTCCTTAATGGGGGGTGGGGGCGGGATGTGGATGTCTAGGGTGATTAGCTTGTGGTCGGATCTGATCAACGAGGAATTGACCTCTGGTGTGGAACACTGGTCGCCCATGTTGGTAATGACCAGGTCAAGGATATTGCTGCCCCTGGTGGAGGTGTGGATAATTTGATACAAGGCGCTGGAATTTATGAATTCCAGAAAACGAGCAAAAGAGTTGGTATATGAGTAGTTTTCCCAGTTAATGGTGGGGTAATTGAAATCACCCATTATTAGGGTGTTGGGTTGTATCCTAATATTTTCCAGTGTATCAAGAAAAGAGGAGTGGGAATCCTGGGGCATGGTGGGGGGTCTGTAGCAAGCTACAATTTGGATTGCGGTCTTGCCCAGAGTTAGTTGCACTTGGATAATCTTGGATGCATTATGCTGAGCAACTGGCTTGGAGGTGTTGACATCCTTAATGAATATGTACACGCCTCTGCCTTTAGTGTTTTGGTCCGGGTTAGGTGGCCGACAGGTGTGGTATGAATTATAGCCTGGTAATGAAGGGGTGCTCTCTGTAGCTTTGAACCAGGTCTATGTCACTGCACAAATGTCAGTGTTCTCCATTTTAAGGAGTGCCCCGAGTGAGTGCATTTTGAGGTTTAGACTTCTAGCATTGAGTAGCATTACCCAAAGTTACTGTATTCCACATTCATTCTATAGAACTATTTCACTATGTGCAAAGCTTTACAAATAAATCTATAGTAAAATAGCTGCTAAATTATGGATAATGGAGATATTCATAGAAATCTCACTAATACATGGTTTAGTCATACGCATCTGCAAAATATCTGTAAACATCAACCAGCAGGTATTTATACAAGCATTTTCAAATAGTTTGCACACACACACACACACACACACACACACACACACACACACACACACACACACACACACACACACATCAAGATTTAATGAAAGATCCTATATGGATTTGAACCCCTGTCAGCCACAGTACTGTAACAGACTAAGCTAATACAAAGCAGAATACCTTCCTTCTTAACAAACTACTATTGTGTGTGTGTACCCACAGATAAAGATTTAATGAAAGATCCCACATGGATTTGAACCCACTGTTAGCAACAATATATGCATGTTGGCCTCTTTTGTAAAAGGTGGAACTAATACACAGCACAATGCCTTTTGTTTGTGTGTACCTGTACTCCTGCAGATAACAGAGGGACATGCATCCATCTGACACTTAAATGCTATAGGCCCCTGGTCCACACATCTACCAGACAGTATCAACTTTTAAAAGTTATAACATATGGTACACACTCAGACCTGCATTGGTATTGTGTTCAGTAAACAGGTATTTAACAACTCTGTGCATTTCCTAAAGCAGAAATGAGCGAGAAGTGTCAGCATGACTTATTACTCACACATACAGAAGTAGACTGTGCGATACTCTTGGAGTATTACAGATAACAGAGAAATGTATAGTCATCAGCAGCCTAGGTACTATAGGCATCAGTGACACATGTATAGTCATCAGCAGCCTAGGTACTATAGGCATCAGTGACACATGGCCATACTGGATGTGTGAAATGATGTAGTTTATATGTTGGAAAACAAATGTCTAATGTTTAATAGCATGTACACGCTAAATAATATTAAACAAATAACCACCACAGGAATCAAACCCATAAGTTCAGAGAGAACTGTCACCTTGCCTTCTAGATTGTTCAGATAAGCTAACTGTCAAAACAGTTAGATAATGACTTTAAAAGGTATATATCCAACATATGGGTCACAGATATCTCTCTGATTTCCTTAGAAATGTACAGGTACACTTAGGATTATGACACTTACAGTAGGCACCCAATGGTTAGCTGTCTCCACACCTCGGCGAACCTCTTGTTAAGATCCTCAGTGTCTCTCCAATCCAGGCCATGATAGTGGTGACAAATCTGTACTCCAGTCTGGTAGAGTTCCATGTGATGTCAGTGATCCCTCTCAATCTGGCACCAGCAACAGAAAGGATTTGTTTGTTGGCTCCAATGTATCAAAGAACTAAAAGTTTTAGATATGCAAGTAATAAAAACAACATACAAAATTCTACATGTTGATCATCACGAAGTTTCATAGGTTCATAGGTTGGTACTGAGCTATCTGCCCGAAGGCATATATTAGCCCTTCCACGTTGTGCGGTATTCACCGCCCCTTTAGTAGTTCCCTAGACCCTTGTACTAGCAGCTAATACCCTTGGCCCCTATCTAGTAGTGCTGTTGGTGTGATCCCCGGTGTGAACTTTCTGTTACCCATCCACTCATAAAGGTTCCTCTTGAAGAGTGATAGTGAGGGGCTCTGTCTTATATCTCATAAAATGATCCACTCCAGTGTAGATGGCCAGCATCTGGGTGGTGTCCTCCTCTTTCCAGTTGAGCTCTTAGAAGTAGCCATCTTAATGATAATATTGATCTAGCAAATTTCAATAAATAGCTCACTGAGGTCCCATTCAGTTTGCAGGCAGCAATGGTCTGATCTGTAAATGTGTAAAAATCATAATTTAAAAGTGGCACTTATGGGATGGTATCAGATCATTGGAAGGTAACAGACATATGATGCATATGATCCCGTTTTTGATAACCGCTTGGTATTTGCATGAAACACCTTCCCATTACAACAAACTATTGGTTAATGCTTATGCTAATTAACTATGGTATAAGTGCATCTTAAAAACTGTGTGCACATAACTGGTCTTACTTTCCGTTGTACCTGACAAATAGGTAACTGCAAAGATAATGTTGCACCTGCTAGCATTGCTGTGGTGGGATATGTTTCTCTTCTTACAGACTTATGCTATCATTATTCAGTTGAAGCATATGTGTATATGCTTAAATTAATGCTTTTAAGGAAAATTGTGTGCAATGCAAAACAATATATGTGACTTACCGGGTGGGTGTAGGACTGACCTGTCTGCATACAAATGGGTATATCTGCATCACAAACAAGCAGTGCATACCCATATTCACTTGTACAGAAACCTATAAACAGCACCAGTGAACAGTATATCAGGGTGCACTGACAAAATTTCTGTATATATTGCTGGAGATTCTGTACAGTCTGTGATATACTTATGGCAACCTACAGATTCCGACAGTATCCATACATTGCTATGTAGTATGTAAATATTGCCTCAATACACCTATATCCATGTTTATGTTTGTTTACCATGTACTGTCTGTCATATGCTTATGGATAGATAGGCTTTCCGATAGTTTCTGTAAGTTGTTCATTTTCTACTATGCAGATTTTCATCTCATACAGATAAAATGGGGATAGCATTCACTGTTCATAGGTTCATAGCTAGGTACTAGCCTATCGGCCCAAGGGCCTAAGTAAGCCTAGCCAACAAGGTTCACTATTGATTGTGTTTATTTATAACAGTTCAAGTTACTGTGTTTTTTTTTCCACAAGTTGTCTGTTTAGGCTTCAGTTGTATAACATCTATTGACAATGCAGGATGTGTTTGACATCCATCCAACATTATTTTACACATATGTTATGAGTAGTATGTTAATGTGAACTGCATGCAGGCTGTATGGATTGTATGGCACAATGATGTTGCTATTAGCCTTCTACTGCTGTGTTATCCACTATAATGAGTTCAAATCCCACATACAATCTGTACAGATGTTACCAGCTATGACATTGTTCCATGTGTTATGTATTCAGGCATCATATTCATATCACGTATGCTGTTTTATATGTCACAGTACTATATGGGACATGGACTATAACATATAATTCTTCAGTGCATAGGAATGCAGAGAGGGTAAATTGACATAATGCTGTCAACATAATAATCTCCATATGTGGCACCCCACATTAACCTAACCATGTGCATGTAACTGTCTTCCAGTTGACAAACAGCCCTAGGGGTTAAAATGTTTTGCCACAGGAAAATTATATAATAATAGATGGTCTGTGGAAGCATGGATGGGGACTCTGGAAATATAGTTTGGAGGAATGAAATATTGACCAACCTCACTAACATGATTAATGCTGTGGGAGATCACAATAGATCCTGGGATGTCTGTCGCTGACTGTGTTCTAATATAATCCTTCATGCAGCCAACAGAGTATGCTGGTAAGAGAGGTTGAGGGATACCACTGGTGGTGGCCCACCATCGACTCCCCAGATGAGCTAACACAGTTTCTTGCATCCCTGCATACAAAAAGTGGGAAGCACCACATACCCAGGGTGGGATAGAAGCAGTTGTGTCAGGATACACATCTAGCTGTTACTTTGTATAACATTGTTGCATATAGAGTACATACTGCTTCTGCATGCATTTTCATGTATTCCTATTTGTGTGTTACAGCACCAGAACTACATAGTGCACATGGGGGCACACATGCTGATGACGACCAAAGTAAGTGTAATGACATGTTGCTGTACAACTTCAGTGCATACATAACATTAAAACCAACATGTTTAATGTCTGAATTCATTTACACAAGTCCATCCTCTTCTGCACATTAGCAATACATTATAGGTGAGTGTCCCCATATACTGTTACTGTGTCCATTACCTGTTATTGCCGCTGCTTAATGTCATGGCAGTGGTGTATACTGCCATATTGATATTTTCCTGGCATTGTAACCTACAGATTCATCTTTTGGGAACTCGAGCCATGCAGGTGCACCTACAGACAGACCAGGTATGTTTCCCCACTATGCTCATAGGCTGCAGCACTGTGTAGCATAACTGTGTTGCATGAAATTAATGTCACTGTTATTCTTACAGAGGGACATCTGGCCAACATGTGCACTGTACATCATATGAATATCACCATATCCTGTTACTGTGCTATATATGTTATCATGTGCCTATGCCTGCATACATGACTGTGTTTTCTTTGTCAGTATTTTTGCACTGCAGGATTTGCATTACAACAGACACACTCACCACATAGGGAAGGTGTAACTATTATGCTATTTCCTGTTTTCTACATGTCATTGTGGTTTCTCCTGTTGTTGCCTTCCATTAATCCTGTGTTCTTCTACCCCTGCATAGGACAGGTGTCATTGGCACCTCAGTCATGGCCAACTGGTATGTGTATATATTACTCACTATGTGTTGTACCTCTATTGGAATGGTACATGCTGGCAAGTATGCGCTTACTAATACTGTGTTTATGCCTTTGTTTCCATATGATAGCTACATTTTATCTCTCACCTCTTGTGCTGGATTCCCATGAGAACATATCAGGTGTATGTTATGTCCTTATTCCTCGCATAGGACATGTATACTGCATATGTAACATAATTGTCAGTTCCCTGTTATATAGGTTCCATGGGCTACACTTGGACATGACCTTCTGGTAAGTCATTACCACCTGTAACAATGCAGTGATATATTTGTGGCATATGATAGTAATGATATCCAGCATGTGATATAAGCATGTTTACCTTTCCTATGTATTATACCACTTATTTTAGCATGTGGCCTGCCTTCACCCTCCATTAGTCCATCCACTGATTGTGAGGTGGGATCTGATATGTCTCATTATGGCATCATAGCCCCTAGTACACAGGGCACAGATCTGGTGATACAGCCCAACCCAGATGGTGTCAGTTATGGGATAAAGCTGTAGCTTCAGATGTGAAGGAAAATATGTCCAGTTATTCAGACAATGTGGGGGCATCAGGTGGTGGACAGGATGTGGTCTGTGGACCACAGTCCCATGTTGATTCTGCTGGTGATGTTGACACTTCCTAACACAGCAATACTGCTTGATGCAGTGGATGTAGGCATGTAGCTGGTGTGCATAGGTACATGTTAGGGGGTATCTGCCTACAGAGAGAGATAAGTTCATATGTGGAAGAGTAAGCAGAGCAGACTATTTTGTCACAAGATGATATTCAAGCAAACACAGCATGCTGGGGCTGATAAAAAGTGCTAAATATGTGACTGATATAAGATGTCTTCTTTAAAACATGCCTAAGAAAACATTCCATACAACAGAAATCACAAGATCAGCCAAAATGTTACCAAAGCCTTTGGTGATATTGTGGTTTCTTTTGTTTGGAGTGCTTTCTTAGGCTCATTTAATGATTTATGTTCCCGAGAAGGACAACTGTTTTCTTTGACTTCTTTAAAATGGCTTCATCAGTGGCAGTAAGATAAGTAATAAGGTAATGGCTTGAATTTCCTCACTTACTAACTTATCAACAACTCACTTGTGCCTTTAATATCATGACCTACACAGAGGAAACTCCATCCCTAAAGCAGCTACTAACCTCCTACTCTTCCAGTCGCCCCTTGCGCTCATCCAATAAACCTCTCCTCAGTATTACAACTGCTAACAATACTGCAGGTAAAGCCCTATACTCCCACATCATAGCCAAAAAATGGAAGAATATCCCCACTAATATAATCTCTGCAACAACAAACACAAAATTCAAAAAACTATTCAAACCACATCTCAGGGAAACCTGGATCTATCCATGTATCACATGACAATCGCTATAACTTTTCTTCTCCTCCTCAACACAACTCCAATTAGAATATACACTATTTAAACACACACACACATACACACACACACACACACGCACACACACACACACACACACACACACACACACACACACACACACACACACACACACACACACACACACATACACACACACACACACGCACACATATATATATATATTTATATATATATATATATATATATATATATATATATATATATATATATATATATATATATATATATATATATATATATATATATATATATACTTCTTATAATAAGCTGCACTGGTCAGTGTACTTCTTTCAGTGTACACTTACTAGAAAATGTAAACTGTCAAACTGTATGTACTGCGAGGTAAAAATAGCACATTTAGTCATGTCTGTTCTACTTATTTGTAAAGGTTACTCTAATATCTCAATTCTGCAATGCCAGCAAACTATAGATAGCTAATTTTGAATGTCTCTGCTTCCAAGTAATCTGCTGTATTTTATCCTGGGTATTTCTCATTGTCTTAACTACTTACTATATGTTAATTGTGGAGCTTTTCTCCTCGGGCACCCACTGAAAATGGACCTGGTCCAGCTGGATTTTCCCAGTTAACAAATGTAAAATAAAAATAAATAAAATAAAAATTAAATAAAAAATTTAAAATGGCACATTGCGTTTATGCTCCAAATCTGGCCATAAGAAAGCAGCGTAGACTCACATTAGTAAAGATGCAATCATACCAGCAAAAAGAGTTGATCCCGACAGAACTATGCAGAAGGGAAAAGTATTATAACTGGAGACAGCTGAGTGTATAAAATTATTTTTCACTGTACACCAGGTAGAAGAGAAGTAAATGAATCCTGGCAATTGGGGAATACAAAGAGGCAGGTGTGAGATTCAAGCTGCCATTTCTACCCGTCTTCAGAGTACTTTTTCCTGGAGGATCAAAGACATTTTTGTTAAAAAGCAGGCTAAGGAGGAAATTAAAAAAAAAAAAGTATATCCGACAAAAAGAAAAAAGTCAGTAAGCAGAAGGGGGCTCTGCTTCTCATTCTTCTGACAATAAAGCTTATAGAGAGACTCAGACAATGACAGTGACAAACAGAAAAAGCACTGGAGTTGACTAGAAGAATGAGGAATCGCCTGGACTTTGAACCACAGTCTGGTTTGGGATATGGAGATGATCAGGATGAAGACCAGCAGCAGTGAAGTTAGTGAATAAATGGGAGACTATAAATCATCAATCACATTTGTGAAATATGGCTTTGCAAAAAAAGTGGTGGAGAAAAGACTGGAATGTTTGTAAACGTGTAGGTGGACTGTAAAACATTTACAGCACCCTATGTCATTAATAGTTAGAAGGACACTAAAGGGGAACAAAGACGTGACTGGAAGTAAATCAGTGTTTTGTTCTTATTAGAATTTGTATAAAACATTTCATGACAAAATGAAAATTAGATTGTAAATATGTTTTTTTAAACTGCACAGTTAATGGTATTTTTAACTGTTAGGGGAATCTTCAGTGACTGTTGTACGTGTTAAAAAAGTTTGAGTAAACAAATGCTTTTTGAGTTTTAAGAAATATAGGCTTTACAGTATAACATGAGAACCTCACAGCAAGAGGTTCTCTGGTTCAATCCTTGAATGGGGTGCATTCTGTACAGAGTCTGCATGTCCTCCATGTGGTCATGTGGGCTTCCTCCAGGTGGTCTGGTTTCCTCCCACATCCAAAAGAGATGCTGTAGGTGGATTGGATACTCTAAATTGGCTCTAGGCATGGGTGTGTGCATGTGTGTGCCTTCCGTGGAAGGTTGGACACTGGGCTGGCAACTCAACACTGTAAAACTCCACTGCCAATAATGACCGGACAGGTGATCCACTGTGGCAATCCCTAACCGGGAAAAGCCGAAAGAAAAAGAAGAAGTGGCAATAAGGTAAGTATTGAAAAATGTCTAAACTTGTGTTTTTTTTTTTTTTTTGCAAAAAAAAAAAAACACAAATTTATTGCAAGATGATATTAATAGATTAATTACAAATGAATATAAAATACTAACAAGGTATTGGGTTTAAAGAGAAGGGAAACACAAGGTGGAGAAACCTTATGATAATGTCTAGGGCTATTGACTTATACCAAGATGATAAAGAGATGTGTGGACTTGGAGCTAAATTCTCTACAAAGTATCTGGAAGCACTGATTTCAAATATGAGGGGAAGTATAATAATGGCTGGAGACTTTAATCATATACTTAAAGAAAATAATACTAGTGCAATTAACAGATCTAGAATTTCAACATCAGCTAAGAATTAGTAAAATGTATTGATTTATTTAAAAATAAGATGCTAATAACTTTTCTGAACTAGCTTCCTTATTTTACAGTCATTAGTCTTATGGATTTGTTATGCAATCGATAATTAATAGGTATGCATTTCAAATGTGTAGGTTAATAAAATACAGAAGGTAAAGCTAACATATTTGTCACCATATAATTATTTATTCAGTAATGATAAATTCAAGAAATTGACTTATTTTATTAGACTGCCAGCTCATTTACAAATGATACAAAATAAACACACTTTAAGCAGTTCTTAGATTTAATAGTAATGGTGAAGCTTCTGATGTAACCCTCTGGGACTCCATAAAAACATAGTTATATGTTAAAGGCTCAACATTGTATCACAACAAAAGAAAGTTATGCAATAAAGACGTATTAGAACTCCATGAAAAGATAGACAAAATAAAGTTAAAATTACAAAAAAGAAGAAAAGGTGTGTTATTAGAAATGAAAAAAAAAACATAGACTTTTAGAAGATCCTGCAGCATTCCATCATTCTAGAAAAGGTCAAATTATCTAATTCCTAACAGCTTACATGAATTAGTCCCTATGTCCAAAATGAAAGCAAGAATGTATCACCTCAATAGTATAGCTTGGTCTGCTACTAACAGGAAAATACACAGACATTAAAGAAATTCTAGACTGTTTAAAAAAAAATCACTATTGGAATTAATGCACACAATAATAGTTAAGATAATAAAAAGCAATTTATTATTTTAAATATAAGAACACGCAAAACTCATAGTCAATTAGAAAAAACATGAACAAATGTTTCTATAGCAGAAGTAAGGGTGTATATTAAAAGGTTGAAGGAAAATAAAGCTCCAAGTAACAATGACAAAAAGTCTGAATTATATAAATTCTTCTGGCTTTTCACGGTTAGGAGTCACCACAGTGGATCACTTGTCCACTCATGATTGGCAGTGGAGTTTTACACTGTTGAGTTACCATCCTGGTGCCCAACCTTCCACAGAAGGCACACACATGCACAGGGCCAATTTAGTGTGCCCAATCCACCTACAGCATGCCATTGGGATGAAAGTGGAGTACTTGCAGGAAACCCATCTGACCACAAGGAGGACATGCAAACTCTACACAGAAGGCACCCCAGTTAAGGATTGAACTGGAAAATCTCTTGCTGTGAGGTGACAATGCTAACCACTGCACCACCACA
Source organism: Protopterus annectens (assembly GCF_019279795.1). NCBI lineage: Eukaryota > Metazoa > Chordata > Ceratodontiformes > Protopteridae > Protopterus > Protopterus annectens. Next base: position 174,109,428 of record NC_056751.1, read on the forward strand.
GCTGCCCTCTGAATTATATCAATTATTACTTCAAAATGTCTTACTTCTTTTACAGAAAACATTCACAGAAATTAAAACTGCATTTAACATGCCTGCATCATTGAAATGTACAATAATTTATCCTTCACTAGAACAGAATAAAGATCCATCCCTATATTTTTCTGATAGACCCTTCTCATCATTGAATATTGACTGCAAAGTTTTTATGTCAATTCTTGCACATAGTTAAAAAAATACCTGCATTAACAGACTTTGTATTAAACAGGTAATCACAGGAAAATAACAAATGAATAAATGATTTCATTAATCATGTTAGTGACAATAAACATAAATTATATATAATTAGACTTGCCCCCGGATTCATGAAGCTTGCGTCAGGTGCAGGCGTAGCGTCGGTGTTCCAACATCAAATATGGCTGGCGAGCGATCCAGGTATGAGCTGTTCCCACGTGCACTACCTGCGTATACTACACCCGCACAGCTCCTGGCCTTGTATGCTAATTAACCCATGTGCAGCAGTGTAGCATGCAAATGAAGGTATGTAGCGATCCAGGATGTGGTGCAGGCTTATTATAAGCATGCAGAAATGTAAACCGTAAAAAACAGTTTACATTTTTGCAAACATAAAATTGGAGCCATGACAGCCGACCAAACACATGTATTATATTGTTAATATATGCCAATGGCTAAACATATAGCCATTCTTCTTTTTCTTTCAGCTTTTCCCAGTTAGGGGTCGCCACAGCAGATCATCTGTCTGCTCATGATTGGCAGTGGAGTTTTACAGTGTCGAGTTGCCAGCCTGGCACGCAACCTTCCACAAAAGGCACACACATGCATACACTCATACCTAGGGCCAATTTAGAGTGCCCAATCCACCTACTGCATGTCTTTGGGATGTGGGAGGAAACCGGAGTACCCGGAGGAAACCTACATGACCACAGGGAGGACATGCAGACTCTGCACAGAAGGCACCCTAGCCAAGAATTGAACCGGAGAACCTCTTGCTGTGAGGCGGGTAACTATATAGCCATTGGCATAAAAAAAATGTACAAAATATAAAGTTAACATTTGATATTTATATTTGCACTATCGCAAAGTGGAAGCACAGGGCAGCGCCTTGCAAATGGGATCACAAGGAAAATAGAAAAATATAGAATAAAACTGCAATGTAACACATATCATGATTTCCCCATAATAGTGAATGGCAGGCATGCTACATCACACCATGGCGCAAGGGTTGCTAAGGGGCTGTGACAGTATTATGCATGGTTGCTAGGAATTAGTAGGCAATGCCATGCAAATGAGAGGAGTAATAGTGAATCCCAGATTCCCCACTGGTGTAAGGATGCACCTCACAGTGTAGTATTATAACACAGAGGTGTGCCCTTGAGATAAAGATGACATCAAGAGAGGGGTGTGTCACCTTTGCTGTAAGCACATTGGAGCATTGCTAATCCGGTTTGCCCGTAGCTAAGCAAAGCTGCAGGATAGGAGTGTGTCGAACTGGCTATAGCTTTGTTTAGCTGAGAGTACACAAGGTAACTGAGTATGCATGCGAACAGAGATGAAAACACACTTTAACCCGGTAAATGGGTTTGCGCGGTGCGCACTAGAGCTGAAACAGGAAGGATATAGGAAAGAAATAAGGAAATGCTGCAGCAGGGAAATTGGAGTACAAATGACTAATTAACACCTAGGAAAATACAGAGGGCCATTGACAACAGCTAACAAGGCTGCAAGCAGCTACCTGCAGAACAGGAAAGGGGAGGGGCTGTACTGCAAAGAAAACAGTAAAGTGTCACAACAGAACAAAGCAGATTTGCAGTATATCAGCTATAAGACACATTTTGCAACACATGACTGGGTAGGGAAAGTACAAAATAAGAAAGACGGCAGATTGATGCATGCCTGATAATGGGAGGGGATCCAGGTTTAAAAGTGAATTAAAGGGCAACAGATTAATCAAGGCAGGCAAGCATAACTCCACACTAAAGGCCCCACACTTGCAGTACTCACTGTAAAACCCATAATTAAGATACCCTGCAGCTGGATTTGCTGATACACACCCAATGAGATCAGCAGCATCCATAGCAAAATAGTATAAAGTGTGAAAGCACCTCACACACACTTGTGTATTACCATACACTCTGCACCATTGGTGTATACAGACAGGGAACTTTTAGTATGCACATGTTAGGGGCTGCCATAGCTTTGATCCACCAGCATGTGTTGGAGACTGAAAGTGGTGTGGAGGATGATACACACAACCACCTCAGGCACCAGAGGAGGAGAAGAGTGTTCAGACCCAGGGTTACCTACCAGGGGCTACATGATCTGGAGATAGTAGAGCATTACAGGGTGGACAGGAACATCCTACAGCAACTTGTGGAGCTGTGCCAGCCACGCCTCAGAGCCAGAACAAACAGAGGGGAACCCATCCTGGTGGATATGAAGGTATGTGTAAGCCTGAGAATACTAGCTGCAGGTACCTTTCAAAGGCCAACTAGGAATATCATGGGGATCTCACAGACATCAGCATCCAGGTACTTTACCCGTTCCTGGATGCCATGTTACCACATGCCAATGAGCACATATACTTCCCCCGAACGCAAGAGGAGTTGGCCAGCAATATGCGTCTCTTCCACTGTGTGGCAGAATACCCTGAGGTACTGGGTGCAATAGACTGCACGCACATACACATCAAGTCACCACCCAGTGAGCAGGGTAAGCACTACATAAACCACAAGGGATACCCCACCATCAACTGCCAGGTCGTGTGCAATGCCCAGGGCATTATCATGGATGTGTGTGCTGGCAGCCCTGGAAGCTATCATGACTCCCATATCTGGCATGCCTCACAGCTGTATCAGGTATTTGCCAGGGGGGACATCCCATATGGCCACCTGGTGGGGGATGCTGGCTATGCACTGGAACCATGGATGATGACTCCCATCAGAAATGCACACACCCCCATTCAGGAATGCCATAATGAGGCTCACGCACAAACCAGAATCATCATAGAGTGTGTGTTTGGGATGCTTAAGTCACGGCTCCGTTGCTTGGACATATCTGGTGGAGCCTTGCAGTACTCTCCAGGCATGTGTGCCCACATCTTCATAGTATATGCCATGCTACACAATATGATCCTGCAGAAACAGCTGCAGCAGGGACAGAATGGTAAAGGCCCTCACAGCCCACCACCATTGCCAAGGGTCCCACAGGCTCAGAGGTACTCAGACCATGAACAAACTCAGCCAGCCCCAGTAGGCAGACGGAGGCGTGACCAATATGCCCATGCCGTGGCAAGGAGGGAATGTATAGCACACACGCTGACAGTGTAGGCACCTAGGGACTGACACCTTTCTCCACCTGCACATACAGTAAAAATGGATGGTACGCACATAAAACCACCTGTAAATTGTCATGTATAGGCAGTCTACTGTGTGCATCCAACATAGGCAGCCCTCAACTGTTGCATACACAACTGCTATTGGTACAAGGTAAGTCAACACCTGAACACTAAATTAAGCTATAAGCAAGTGCTGATACTGTATGTATAGGTTCACAGGTTCATAGGTTCATAGGTAGGTACTTGGCTAACTGCCTGAGGGCATTCATAAGCCTAGCTAAAATGTGTTAGCTTTTGCCACCCCATTGATTCATTAACTGTCCCTCTGTGAAGCAGAGCCAATGGCAGGATCCCTGGGGTGAATCTACCATTCCCCATCCACTCTTCAAGGTTTATCTTGAAGAGTGTTAGTGAGGGGCTCTGTATAATGTACTTATGGATGTTGTTCCAAAGTATGAGGAGTTTCTGTGACAGGAATCCGTCCATCCAGCATCTTCCAGTTATTGTTGTGGCAAGGTTCAGCCCACTACAGCGTGTGACTCACTGTGACATGGATTCCCATAGGTGGAGCATATCCATTAAGCCTGAGTTTGACATGGCTGTTGGCCAGCAGAGATCATTACTGAGTAAATGAAATGCCACTGAGTAATGTAGGAGTTTATTCAGTCTGGCTGCACAGGACATATATTTGAGGTCAGTAATCCTCTTGGCGAGGTACATTCATGGTCCTTCCAGCTGTTGGATGTCTCTTCTGAGGTACATCCCAAATGGGTTATTATACTCTATGATGGGACTGATGAGTGATGAGTAAAGGGGCACTATAGCCTCAGTATGTCTAGATGCAAACCCTTTAGTAATCAGATGGTCTACATAGAAGGCTGTCCTAACTAATTTGGAGATATGATTGTTAAAGGAGAGATTACTATCTACCTTAGTCCCCAGATACCCTATTATCTCGTCTGTATTACAGTAGCTGCAGCTTATGTGTTAATATGTGGGTGCTTAATATTCCACAATGGAATGACCATGCAGTTTATGGCACTTAGCTGGAGGCCATGATTTTGAGACCCTGTGTTTGTCTCTGTGAGGCCCCTTGAAGGATGTCTGTGTCAGCTGGACTGTCAGTTATGGCTCCCAGTTTGCAGTCATTCCCAAACATGGTCTGCCGTAGTCCACCTGTGTTTGCCTGTACCTCTGAGAAGTATATGCCAAACAGTAGGTGTCCCAGGACTGAGTCCTGTGGGACACTAGTCATGACTGGTTAAGAGTTGGACCTGGAGACCGCTAGTCATTCCATGTGGGTTCTGTGTGTAAGCCCATTGGCAACCCATCCTGTGATGTATGAGTGTATGTATAGGCTGGTGACTTTATCAATAATACCTGAGTGGAGAATGGTGTCAAAAACCTTGGCAAGGTGCAGGTAGTATGTGTGATCCACCTCTCTCCTCATCTAACGTCTTGGTGTCTGTATGTAAGACGTCAAACAGGTTCAGTAGGCATGAACTCCACTCAACCAAGCTGACCTGGGTTAGGTCAAGTGTTTGGAGGTTATCGATGTCTTTGTTAATGAGTGCCATGAGGATGCACTCCATAGCTTTGCAGACCAGGCTAGTCAGGCTTATGGGGTGGTAGTTACCATGGTCAGTTGTGTTTCCACCTTGGTGGAGTAGAATAACTGTTGCCACGTGCCATTGTATGGGCATGTAGCCTGTGGAGAGGCTGAAGTTGAAAAGCTTAATTAGGTGGGGGGTCAGTTTGTCTTGTAGTGTTTGCAAGATGCAGTCTGGGACACCATCTGCCTCCATTGATGCTGTGTATTGCTGTTAGAGAGGGCCATTTCCACCTGTGTGTCTCTGATGCCTGGGGTACTGTACTTTTCGGGTATTGTTGTGGGCTGTTTAGGGGGTGAAATTTGCACTGAATGTATCTGCAAGGATGTTGGCGATATCAGTAGGGTCAGTATATTTTGTGCTAAATTGCACCGGCACAGTGCAAATCTGTGTGTTACCACTTAGATCCTTGACATAGCTAAAGAAGGCTTTGTGGTTATCTTTTGAATCCTTGCCTATTTTCCTGTTGATGTTAGCCTTGGATGATTTCATGAAGAACCTACGTTTCTTACTAATATTGGTCACAGATGTCTGCCCTTCTTGGGATTTGCTGTTTTTCTGGACTACTGTCCTACTTCTGTTGTATAGCCTGTTTAATGCAGGGGTCCACCAGACTGGTGTCCTTGTCTTTGAGGAGTGAGTCTTGGTTTACCAGCGATGGCACGATCCATACATCCTTGTAGGTGCTTATAGAGTGCATTTGTAAATCTGTCTGTATCTTGAGCAGTGTTTTCCCTTAGCGTGGGGGCTGTGAAACCCCCCCTCCCCTGTCTCTAGTAGTGTGAATTTAGCTGTAGGAAAGGCATACACTGTGGTTTCCGTGGGTGGGGGAGATGGTTGGGTGAGGAAACAGTGAATAGTTCATGGTCAGATCTAACCAGTGACCGTTTACCTCCACTGTGGTGCACCTGTCGCCCATGTTGGTGATTACCACTTCTAGTAAGTTTCCACCCCTCGTTAAGGAGTTTACCATCTGATACAGGGCATATGAGGTGATAAATTCCAGGAAGCGCTAGGCCTGGAAGTGAGTACTTGAGTAAGTTTCCCAGTTAATGATAGGGTAGTTGACATTGACCAATACCAGGGTGTGTGGTAGGACTGTCATGTTGTCCACTGTCTCCAGGTAGGTGGAGTGGTGGTCCTTGGTCATTGAGGGTGATCTGTAGCAGGCCACAATTTGCATTGCAGTTGTGGCTGATGTTAGCTGCACATGGATGATCTCAGAGGTATCATGCTGCCCCACTAACCTGGAGGTGTAGGTATCCCTGATGAATATGGATACACCCCCTCCATGTCTGTGTCAGTCCATGTTCTGTGTCCGAAATGTGTGCTATGGGTTGTAATCTGGTAGTGCTGGTGTGCTCTCAGGAGCCTTAAAACAGGTCTCAGTTACTGCACAGATGTTGACGTTATCCATACTGAGGAGTGCTGTGAGTACGTGCATGTTGTGATCACAACCCTTGGTGTTGAGTAGCATAACCCTCACTGATTCTGCTATTGTGCTGTTTACAGAGGTAGGATTCACCTTTGAGACTTCCCTAAAAAAGGCACCATGGGAGCGCCAATAGGCGTGGCCAGTATTCCAAAGCCTAAGGCTGACACATAAACCGGTATGGTAGTGTTGCATGCATGTTTCCCATCTATGCTTGTTTCTCATCTTTCCTATAGGTAACCTACTGGTAAGCAATAGAAAACCCTAAACTTATACAAGTCTTCTAACTTCCAAGATAGGCTTTTGGAATGATTAAGTATCAGTGTTCTGTATGTTCTTGCTGTACTTAACTGTTTTCTGACTGCATGGTGATATTTCACTGTATATTGTAATCTGAAAGCTCTGTTTATTCACATATTATGGCTGTGATGGCCTGCACTTTAAAGGTTCACAGATAGGTAGTAGGCTATCTGCCCAAGGGCAATTAGAAGCATAGCTACAGTGTGTTGGCTTTCTCTGCACCATTGATGAAGTAACTGAGCCTCTGTCAAGCATAGCCAATAAAGTGATTCCAGGCAGAGTTGCCAGAAGCTGTTGAAGTCTGGGGTGGTGGAGGGTAATAGGGGCACTTAGTGATCTAAAGAGGGCATGTTAACGTGAAAAATCAACACCATTCAATTTCCCCAACAGGTCTTGCAGATATAAAACTGGAGGGGCTCTCCCACCCCCTGGCTGTATGGTTCTGGGACACATGATCCCGGGGGTGTATATTCTGTTACCCAATCACACATCAAGGTTTCCCTTAAAGTATGTCAGTGAGGGGCTATGCCTAATGTAGTTAGGAATGTAATTTATAGTCACTCATTTCATTTGTTATATGTTTTTATTTCAAGAGTAAGTAAAGCTCAGTGGGTTTGGGCGCCTCCGCCCTTTGCTTAGCCTAGCTTACACATAGAAATCATCTAAATAGGACATAGGCGGAAGCAACTTTAATGTCAATAGTGTAATGATTACAGCATTTGCATAGTATCTGTGCATTCGAGGTTCAAATTCCAATTAAGTCAGGGATGTTTATCAAGTTAAAAAATATACCTTAACCACAGCTTGCATATATAGGTAGTATTTGTCAGAATAATAAACATTTGAAACACCCATGTAAACCCATGTGTGCTGGAGAGTAAACTCAACAGAGAATGTAATGTTATGTAAGCACATAGTGAGATGTTACTTCACTGAAATGTATATATCCTGAGTAGTTAGCAGATGTGGCTGTGTTTGCGTGCAAAGGTTATACGTTTTAAAGTTTTTTTACCTGTTTAACTGCTGCTTTAATGTCACACAAACACTTTTAAACATGCTTGCAACTGCTTAAAAGAGCCTTATTCTGGAGTAAAAAACAATTTTTTAAGCATTGCAGGTGTTGAACCCTGGACCATGCACACTATTGCCAGGGAACATGCCACTAAGCCATCTGAGCTGTATACATGTTTCATGGTCTTTAGACTACACCTTATACTATAGGCTTTCCACAGTACAGACCACAAATGGGACAGTCACTTTGTGTACATATGTACATTGTAATGTACTGTATTTTGTGAATCAACATATACAAGTCTATATATGTATAACTGTTACAAATTAATACTATATATATATATATATATATATATATATATACATGTCAGTGATGTCTGCACAGATATATATATATATATATATATATATATATATATATATATATATATACAGTTACATCTATAGCCATATATATAAACATCTATGAACATACTTCATGACACAGACGCAATCCAAAGGAATTGAAGTGTACACAAAACACATGCAGCTCTGGCATTATAACCAGTAATATTAACCTAATTCACCATAGAAGGGATGGTTGTTTTGTATGTGGAGATTGTGGTGGGGAGGAATGATGGGTAATGAAATCATGCATCAATAAGAGCCTGGGCTGGATGTCCAATAAGTGAACTGGGGGGGTATACATGGAGTATGGGGACAATATAAAAAGGACACAAAACAAAAAACATTCTCATCCATAATACACCCTGTCATGTCACATTGCAACACCTAATTCCACAAACATATGAACATTAACATGTATCGTACATATGTATACCAACTGACTGTCACATTTGTTTTCAGTAGTGAGGAATGCCTGTAGTAAAATGTATATTCTAAACACCATAACATGTTTACATATCTCAGATGCCTTAGTGGTAAAGTCAGTGACTGTGGTGTTCATGGTCACAGGTGCAAGGGCTGTTAATTTATTTTGAGGGCCAGAATAAGGGCTGTTGTGTGTAGGTGGATTAAAGCACTTTTAAGCAGTTGTAAGAGGGTTTACGTGGGTTTGCACAACTGTAAGCTGTGCTTAAGCACAGTTAAACGGATAAGCGCTTCACAGGTTTAACCTTTGCTTAACGTTGCGCAGTCCACAGGCAAACCTGCTTACAACCCCTTAAATGTGCATTATTTACACTTTCCCCACCAGTGCCTACACTGAGAGGTAAAATAATAACCCCTTCGTGGATTAGAACCCGCAACTATGTACACAATCCGCAGAGTAATCTACCACTAAGCTACCTGCGATGCACTCATGCCAGCTGTGTATTCAGACAGGTTACAACACAAAAGGGAGGATTGTGTGGAAATAGGACAAACCGCCATGTACCCAATGAAAGGTGTATGCTATATATATATATATATATATATATATAGAGAGAGAGAGAGAGAGAGAGATCTACATACATGCATGCATGTGTGTATACAGCATCTGAAGTGTTCATATCTGAATATAACATGGACCAGAGCAATCACACATTCTGCCCCCCCAAACAATATGAACATAACATATGAAGAGTATTTGCCAATACACTATTACAAATATGTTCTAAGGACAGAGTCACCAACACAACTACAATGACTGCAAATATCCATGACAGAAATACACAGACAGCTTTCATTTAGCAAAACGTTATTACATTCCGATGTATTGCCAAAAGGATTCAAGGACTAACTGTACTTGCATGCTATACAAGAAGCATTTAACAGTGCCTTAATGAATCAGCCTTCAGTTACCATAGTATTAGTCCAGTAAGGGATAGGTGTTCACATAGGGAAAGAACCCCCACACACATATAGAAGATGTATAAAAGTGGTTCCTACACACCTGCATCTGCTATGTACACCCACCAGCATCTCCCCCACACCCAAACTAATTAGAGCAATACATACTGTCATACCAAAACCAATTATTCACCCACTGTACGACAGCTGCTGAAACCTTAACATACCTGGACACAGACACACTAACATGGCCCTGTGTGAAATAATTGCTATTATACAATGGAACAGCTGCAGATGTTACTGGGTTTGTTTGAGCTATTCCCGTTTCGGAGGGTTGAAAAGTAATTACACCAGGAAGTGTTACCGATTACTGATTATCAGCACAGTATGATACACATTAACACCAAACTAAAGATGTCTGGTAAGCACACTGTAAACCCCCTAACATTATATGCATAGCCATGCAGCCTTGAGCTGGTCAAACATCCTGGCCAGACTGAAACATATGCAGAAGTATTAGGTACAGACAAGCCCTGCACAAGTAGCAATGTTCAGAAATATAACAGCAGTACTCACATTTAGACCAAATCCTCTAGGCATTACACACAATATTTATTTATTTATTTTATTTAACATTTGTTGACCGGGAAAGTCCGACTAGGTTCCACAGAGCCTGTTTTCAGCGGAGGCCTGGGGAGAAATGCTCCAGATGCAGGTCTTTGGAATGTGGGAAGAAACCCATGCAAGCACAGGGAAAACATGCAAACTCCACACAGAAGGCACCCCAGCCGAGAAACGAACCAGAGAACCTCTTGCTATGAGGTGACAACGTTAACCGCTGCACCACTGTGCTGCCCTCCATACAGTTGTAGCAATAGATTTCAAACAACACTTCCAGGCTGTCTTCCTCACAAGTAAGGCAGAGGGGCAACGCCCAAGTGGAGTACTCAATTATACTCCACTGTTGCCATGGTATTGGCTAAGGCAGTAGCTGCACAGCTGATGTGCATGTAATTAACTACTTAGGAACACCAATTGGTCATCAGGATAGCACATGTTACTGATCTCTAACTATAAAAGGATGCCTTGTCACACATTCAAAGCATCTGTATCTACCTGTAGAACAGTACAAAATACTGAAACACAAACTGAAAATGAGCAATATACCAGTCAATAATACCCCCGATTACTAAGAAGGTATGTATAACATTTAGTATGCCTGTGTATGTAGTATCTGTTCTGTAAGAATTACAATGTAATCAATGCATATAGTGGAAATAGCTATCTTGTAGCGATGTATTGTTGAGCAGTAGTAATGCTTGTAGTATTCTATGTGTGTACTGCTGTAAGTCACAAGGCAAACTCCTCATACACCACAAGGGATGATATATATGGGCTTGGAACTCACCAATTCTCTTCCAGCCACTGTCAGTGTCAGAGTTGGTCCAACAAATATGTGCTATAACATGGGATAGTATATGTTGATATATTGTAACAGTAGACATATGTATGGGTGTATAAGTAAGATGAACATGTCAAAGGTGGGCTTATTGTGCAAATATGGTTTGCATTGTGGGATAATGTGCCAATAATTGTGTAATGTACAGTATTTTAGGCAGATCTGTATTCCATTTTACATAACATTTCTGTTATGTTATGCAAACATTAGTTATGTCTATTGGCAATTACAGTACTCAATAACAGGATACATATGACTTGTATTCATCTGACAGTTTAGGAGCATGATAGCAAAGATAACTGGAAGAGCTAGGTAACTATCCATGCACATAACACATGTAATATCCACCTCTCTAGTATTGTTTGCAAGCAATAACAGCTGTGCATGTGTACATGTTATGCAAATGTGCAGTGACCCTTGTTACAGGGCTGGGACAAATGGCTATGTGCACAACTACATAGAGTGGATATTGAGAGTAGAGACACACTGGTTGAACTTTCAGGTTTGTGTAGCCTAACCTCTCATTGCCAACCTAACAGCTGCTTGCAAATTCTGTATGTGAGGTTGTGCACAGTACTGGTAATAAAACAAGTTGCATATCATCTTTAACTCCAGTGTAACATCTGCAGTAGGAGTGTAAGATGTAGGAGACTGCTGCCCATGTGTAACAGCTGCTTCATAGGTGATGGATTACACTTTCTGATTATATCCTGATCATGATGATAGTGGTAGCAGAGTCTATTGATACATGACTCTGTTTGGGGAGTGGGTGTCTGTGCCCAACAGAGCTCATGGTTCTGGTGGATATGTGAGTATATACCCAGAAAAGGAAACAGACCTGTAGACACTTGCATCATCTGTAATCAACTATCAGGATGGGATTTGCTCCTCAGAGGAGGATTGCTGCTAAAGGTAGCTACTATGTTTCTATAATAGCCAGTGTTGTCACGTCCATAACACAAGTAATTACTTGTGAGCATCACTGTCTAGAACATCTTCATAGGCAATAAGTAAACTAAATACAGTACTTGGTACTTGTAGTACTGAATGCTCATACAGGCATGTCCACTAGTCAGCTACTGGTGTTTACTAATGTCAGCTTTGTGTATGTGGCCATCCTGGGGGAATGTAATCTCTATGCCATGTACACTGCCAAACCCACCTAACACCACACCCCACACATTGTCTAGGATGCAGCTACAGGGGTAAGCTGGAAGGCAGTCCAGTCTACAACCATGGCTGGACTGGACAGTCATGAGGTGTAGGTTAACACATGCATCTCATCATCACAACCAACACATACCCTTACCAGAACACAGTAAGGACACCCACACATACTACCAGAAATATCTGGCCAAGCAAGTGACTTCCCAAGCTGGAATAGACAGACAACAAAATACACAAACTGCATGACATAGTTTGCATAATTGTGCCGCACCTCAGAACACGTGGCCGGAAACATGCCCAACAGTACTCATTTATGAATGCAAACTCTAGCACTATGTTACACACCAAGCTATATGAGGCAAACATACTGTCAGCTGCCTGTCTGCCATGATTAGCCACATACCCATACACTCAGGCCACCTTTTGAACTATACACATGGCCCTGGCATATTCCATGTTGTTGTGCATGAACTGTGATGCAGTAGCCTGGACTGCATGGAAACACACATGTAGGAATTGTCAGGTCTTGTAGCCCATACTTAGTTGGGCTGTGCTGCGATTAGCATTGCTTATTGGTTATCTAACATTATATTTGCCTTTTGTCAATGACGTCTTACTCATTACAGGTTATATATGTGTCTGGTATCCGTCAATCATGTGTACATACACTGTATGGGGTCCTGGGGACTTTATATCTTTATTACAGTGACACCTCAACTTTATGTTTACTGCAGTACTCCACTTCACATATTTATGGTCTGTGGCAGGTTATAGCACATTACGCTGTACATAGATTCAGTTCACATATTTGATTTGATTTCCCTGTTGTGAGGATTAGTTTGCTGATACCTCCTTTATATGTGTTGCTGTCATGGTGTAGTGGTTTACTACTATGACTGTGATGTATAGGGTACAGAGCTCTAGCCTTGCAGAGGCTGGTTATTTTGTTGCTGGCTAGAAAACGAGCTGTTGGGTACAGAGTGATTAAGGCACTTTAAAGCAGTTGTGTGCGGATTTGCACAGAGCTAAGCAATGCTAACCTCTGGATACAGTTTCTTACACTCAGTTAGCCTCTACATTGCTTTACCAGTGTCATACTCACATACTGGTGGCCAAACAGGCTTACACCCACTTGCTTCTGCACTTGTAAATGCACTGCATTTGGTGTTTGCATCTGACACTCACACCCATGGGTGGGGGTGAGGACTACGATAATACCTTCTGATGCTTATTACATCGGCTTACATGCCTACAGTGGGGTGTTGCGACCATGTGTTTGTAGATGTTGTGTAGTGGGTTATGCATTGACACATATGGTCATACTGTACTTAGCCATTTAAACTGGACTGTGCTGCGGTGGGACCCGTATTGGGAATGGCTGCCCATTAGGCGTAAGCATGCCGGTCGACTGTACGGAATCCGCGGCCTGGCCAGAGATTGCTTCATACTATACAATCTGCACCTGTCTGGTAAATACCTGGAACTGACACCATTAAATACAGACAAGTAATTGGGTTTAGGACCCCACATCCTTCAGCTGAGTCATGCCAATGCATACCTATTATTCTATTAGCTTTCTAAGGTTGTAAGTGGAATATGTGCTTTCAATCCCTATCAGACCTCTCAAACAAGTGGGGACAAATTTCAACTGAATCAGGGACAAGTCAAGAAACACTCAGGGACAATCAGGGACTCTTTTAAAATATTAGTGCTATTAACTTGAAACATTGACAGAATCAGAGCGTGTGAATTAATACACATTTTCTGAATTAAAAGACGTTTATAACACATAATTATTGTCATTATTCATTAAGTGTAATTCACCACCTTTCCTCCAATAGTCACTAGTTTTAGGAGGGATTAAGAGGGACAGAGTTAAAATTTGAGTCAAAATCAGAGACGTCCCTGAAAATCACAGACAGGTGAAAGGTATGGTCCCTATTTGTTCCCCCAACAGTTTATGTCCTGTCCAGTGGATTTGCTCTTAGGGGTTGAGAGGTATGGGCATAACCTTTGCCCATTTTGGAATATTACGTACATCCCCGGGGCGGTCCTAATACAACTGTGCCAGCCAACACCTGCTCGCCTAGGCCCATAAATGCATACCCATAGTTCCCCCACCTGCCCCTCCTCTATAGCACTCATCCTTACTGTGGGTGCAGGTGGAATCCAGCCACACCACTACACACTGACCACTCTCTGTGTGTCAGGACCCATGTCATATGTTGTGTCAACCCATGGGTTATCAAGCGTGCACAACCTGCTGGTCCATGTATGTCTACAGCCTGGTTTGATGACTCATGACAGGAACTGACTCTAATGATCAGTAATTTTTGGGGTCATCTGGTTATTCCGTTCCTTGCCATGTAGATTACACTTTGCTGTAGTGGGACTTGTAGCGGGTGTGGCTGCTAGTTGGGTGATGCCTCTGCCCAATGAACACTTTTGCTTACATCCCTGGGGCTGTCCATATAGACCCACATCAGCCAACACCTGCACACCTAGACCCATAACTAGCTACCCATAGTTCCCCCTACTGCACCTCCTCTACAGCACCCATCTTTACTCTGGGTGCTGGCCGGGTCTGAACACACAACTACATGCTGCCCACTCTCCACTTCACGGGACCCATGTCATACGTTGTCTCGACCCATGGGTCATCAGGCTTTCCTACCCTTGTATTTCAGGTATGTACACACCCTGGCCAAAATGTTCGGCATATCACCTTCTTTTGGTTATACGTCAGTTTTTGGGGCATCCCACAAGGGATGCTCCTGTCTGTGTTCCAAGATTAGATTTCATGGGTGCACTGAGTACCCCCCCCAGTTGTATCTTGCCTGTGGTCTGGGAAGCAGTGGACTAATTACATTGTTTATGGGTTTGTCTGTATGTTTCCTCTGTCCGGTGGGGGGGGGGGGGTCATGCTACGTGTTACATGTTTCTTGCTTGGGCCCCTCACTTCCATTGGCATAGCTTGTGAACATATGTCATTCTTGTGTGCTGTTTCGTATCATAGCTGTATATCTGTGTATATCTACACACACACACACACACACACACACACACACACACACACACATATATATATATATATATATATATATGCCTGAAACCATATATATATATATATATATATATATATATATATATATATATATATATATATATATATATATATATATATATATATATATATATATATATATGTCTGTAAGGTTAGGGTTGGCACCTTTTCAGATGGCCACAGTGGGGCAATTGTGGTACAAACATCAGATTTTGCAGGCCAAAACATACCCATGGCCAGTACAAGGGACAAAACTTCACTTTTTTGCCTAAATAAAAGCTTAGCATTTTAGTTGCTTATTTTGTTTCTTATAACATTTAGGTGTTTCAGATACACAATAACTGTTTTATGCCACTGTTACATAAAATATAGGAAATCGTTTTGCCCTAATATTTCAGGACAGTTGCCATTCTTACAATATTTTTTCAGGACACAACTGCCCAAAGAAGGACTGTCCCTCGCAAAGTGGGACAGGTGGTAACCCTATGTAAGGCAATGCATACCCCCACGCAGGCGCACTTTTCTTACTGGTGCTTATTTATGCTTAAACCTGCGCACTAGTGCCTTAGTCAATATGTCACTGACACTTCACTCCAGTTCACTTTTAATTGTTATTATGCAGGTTATACAGCAGACAGATGTCGAAATGTGTTCATATGCAGATTACCAATGGAAAATGGTATGTAGTGCAGTGGGATTCAGAACGGGAATGTCTATTCGTTAGGTGGATGCTCTAACTACTACACTATTGCTGTGCTGCTTCATTTGCATATATACCCATATACCCATGACTCCTAGTTCCCCAAACACCCACCCCAAGACTACACTAACACAGCAGTCATTCATTCTCCAGTGGGATACACCGTGTATCCACACCACTACACATTGGCCACTCCCTACTCCTGTAGACCCATCCCATGGGTTGACTCACTCCATGTATCCACAGACATCCCAAACCTTTAGTCCACAAACATTAGTGAAATGACTGACCAATAGGA